>NC_056748.1:842630922-842675922 GCF_019279795.1 Protopterus annectens | reverse complement strand
ATCATTAATCTAGATTCTCAGGAGTCCATCTTTATAACCGATACCAATTTGATGAATGCATCCCATGGCTGAAATGGATTCTGAAATACTGCAGCTCACAAATAATTGCTTAGTGTACATCTTTCTTCCTTATGGTAGGTGCTCTCTCTTCAAGTAACCTTAATGCAAGATATTTAGTAACTTGAATACTAGTCCCGAGTGGTGAGTTAAACACCTTAACCATAAACTTCTGCCGAATTACATATCACCATACTGACTCCTCAAAATAGCAAAGCCTCTCATGGTGAAGTACCAGGTCTGATTGAGTGCAGAAAGTTGTCTCTAGACCTGCATCTTTTGTCAGTTCAATTAGCTGCAATATGGGTTCATAGGTTCATAGGTTCATAGGTTTATACTAGGCTATCTGCCCTAAGGCATTTATAAGCCTAGCCCAAATTATTGTGGCTTATGCCACCCCTTATATGAAAAAATACTGTGCCCATTAGTTTGTTGTGCCTCTGTCCAGCAGTGACCCAGAGATGATTCCTGTAAACCTACGATCTCCCATCCACAGGTCTAGATTTCTCTTGAACAGAGTGTGCTCTGCCTCACATGGACCGGGATTTTATTCCACAGCATAGGGAGTCTCTGAGTGATAACTATTTATATCCGTGCTAAGGTTTAAGAGTGGTTTTGGTGGATTTGGATTTTTGAGGTGGAGCATGTCCATTAATTCGGGTTGGACATGGCCTTGTACATGTCACCTCTGAGCAGGCGGTATGCGACTGAATAGAGCTGGAGTTTCTTCAATCTGGCAGCATATGACAGATTTTGGAGTCCCTTTATCCTTTTGGTGAGGAACTTTTGGGGTCTCTCCAATTGCTGCAGATGTCGGGTGAGATACATCCCGAATGGGGCATTGTACTCGATCATTGGTCTGATAAGTGAAGAGTACAGGGGAACAATGACCTCACTAGATCTGGATGTGAATCCTTCATGATCAGGTGGGTAATGTAGAAGGTCTTTCTAACCACTTTAGCAATGTGAGTGTCAAAAGAAAGGCCACTGTCAACCTGGGTCCCCAGGTCCCTGATAACCTCTTCTGTGCTTAGTGGATTGCCACCTATATGGTAGCTTGGGGTTACCTTGTTTTTCCCGAAGGGTATGACTATACATTTTTGGCGAACTTCAGGCCATGGCTCTGGCACCAGCTATCTGTTTCAGTGAGTCCCTTCTGAAGGATATCCTCATCTGCAAACTTTGTCAAAGTCCTCCCATGTTGGACTGTACTTGAGAAGTAGATGCCAAACAATAGGGGCCAAGACCGAGCCCTGTGGGACACCACTTGTGACCGGCTTGGAGTCTGACACAGCGCCAGCAACTCTAACCCTGTGGGTTCTGTCCTACCCATCTTGTGACATATGGGTTTACATTTTTGCAAGGTCAAGGTAGGCTGTTTCTCATCAATGGCCTTGGTGACTATTTCAAGAAGTCGACCAAGTTCAAAGGCATGATCTTCCCTTGACAAAGCCAAACTGGGTCGGGTCCAATGTCTGCAAGTCCCCTATATCTTTGTTTATGAGCTCCATTATGATCCTCTCCATAGCTTTGCAGACTAGACATCCTGTGGTAAGGCTGAGATTAAACAGCTGCCTTATGTGCAGGTTTAATTCCTCATTTGTCCCATTGATGCTGTGTTTTTAGCTTTAGAGCAGCCACCATCTGCGTGAGATGTTCGGGAGGCAAAAGGCCTTATGATTGTCCTTTGAATCCATGGCAATTTTTCTCTCAAAATTGGCCTTAGTTGATTTTATGAGTGCTCGATTTTTTTACTAATAATGATCAGTGACTTCCCTTTTATGGATTTTGTTCTATCATGTAATAGCTTTCTCCTCTTATTGTAAAGTTTGTTAATGGCTGGGGTCCACCAGACTTGTGGAAAGAGTCTTGGTTTTATTTGGGTTTTGCCTGATCCATGCAGTCCTGGAGGTGTTCATAGAAGGCAGGTTGTGGTTTCCTCTGACTCAGGGGCCTTGAAGGATACCACACCAGTCTTGAGTAGTGTGAAGTTTGCTTTAGAGAAGTTCTTCACTATGGTCTTTTGTTTGGGGTGGGGATGTGGATTTCCAGTGAGATTAGTTTATGATCAGATCTCACCAATGAGGGATATACTTTGTCCCCATGTTTGTGACAATGAGATCTAGTATATTTTCTCCTCTCGTGCGAACAGTGACTAGCTGTTCCATCGCATTTGAATTTATGAACTCCAGGAAAGAAAGTTAGGGCTTGAGTAATGTTCCCAGTCTATATTCGGTAGTTGAAGTCACCCAATATGATGGTGATTGGAGATACATTTATACCCTACAGTGTCTTCAGGAAGGCTTTGTGGGGTTCCTGAGTTTGAGAGGGTGGCCTGTAGCATGCTACAATTTGTAGAGCGGTTTTGCCTATGCTTAGTTGCACCTGGATGGTTTCCGAGCATCATGCGTTGCCACGAACGTGGAGGTGTGAGTATCCTTTATGAATATGGATACACCTCCTTTTGTGGGCATGATATGAGGTAAAACCTAATAGTGCCGGGTGCTCTCAGGAGCCTTGAACCAGGTTTCAGTTACAGCACAGACATCGATGTTCTCCATACTGAGAATGCATTTTGAGATTTAGACTTCTGGCATTGAGCAGCATTACCCTCAATTTCTTCCCATTTTTGTTTTCTAGGGTGGTAGGTTTAGAATTTGAGCCTTGCCTAAAAAGGCACTATGGGGTGGCAAGAGCCTTAGCCAATATCCGAATCCCAGGGGTGACAGGTGCAAGCCGAGCATGTCATCCCAGGCAGACAGACACTGGATCCCCTTTGAATGACACCAGACATTAAGCCAATTGTTAAAGCTGATCATCTTGTCTCTATATTGTGGCATCATTCTTGGTGAAGGAAGGATACTGCTCAGGGTTAGGGTCATACCTGCCTGGGCTACATAATCAGAGAGCTCCTCTATGTCTCTTTTCATGCAGTCCAGGGAGTCACACCAGCATGGACAATGACTGTGTCATATTTGTACTTGCTGTGGAGTGACCAGTGCTTGTGTTATGTGGCGGATTCTAGCGCCCGATAGGCAGCTTACTGTGACCCTCTCCTTGTTCAGCCTGGTGAGTGGGAGTGTCTGACTATGGAGTCACCTATGACAAGTATGTTTGGTGTTGTATTTGGCCTTAAGGGCTGTGACTGCTTTGCACACTGCTTTTGTGGTTTATGTGTTGCTTGTGGGGTGTCTTGAGGTAGCAGTTGTTTGGGTGTCTGCTTTGGAGGCCTCTGCTGTTTAGGTAAATTTTTACTCAGAGCCTCCGAGTATGTCTTTGTGTGTTTATGTGTTTGATTCAGTGGAGTGGTAGCATTATGTGAGGCTGGTTTTGTGGTGTGTGTAGTTGCCTTCTCCTCCTGTCTGGTCTTGCCAGTCCTGAGTTGAGAGAGCTCAGCCTCCAGTTTGGCTAAATAGCTGCATCTCTCGCAAGTATTTGTGTTATGTGGGAGGAGGAGAGGGTTGTCTGTGTACATGAGGCAGTTATAACATTGCCTCAAGATTCCCAGATTCATCAGCTGGACCGGAGAGGAGATTGACAACTGACCTTTGGACATGCTAGAATAATATTGGGAAATCCTTAATTGAAAACAAGGGCCAGTGGGGAGTGAGGGTGTAGTGCTTTTAATTTTTAGTGCTGACTTATATAATTGCTTTAGTGAGCAAGTGCCAGGTAACTTGAGTGCAATGTGTTACAAGTAACTAAATGCAAAAACGACAAACAGTGAAACAAGGAAATAAGTACAGTAAGCAATGCAGATATCACTAGTGATCCACAGAAGCGCTGAGAAGTTATTAGATGAATTAGCTTCCAGGGAAATAACAAGCAAACAAACAACAAGCATATAAACAAAGCTAGATTCTAAACAAGGTGAACCAATTTCAGTAAGATACAGTTCAAATATTCAGGCACTATAAACCTTTAACCAGAAAATTCCCAGCTCAGAAGGGCAGAGTCCAGCCTCTTCTCCCACAAGAGTGCAGACCACGAACCTTCTTAATGTAAAATAACTGGCCTGAAGCCCAAGTGCCTAAACCAGAACTAATACACTTGGACACTGGGCTCTCAATCAGCAGTTCCCAACTTAGAAGGATGAAAGCTACCTGTCCTGCCACCACAGTGCTTGCCACAAACCTTCCTAATGTAAAACAACTGGTCTGAAGCCCAAGTGCTTAATCCAAAAGACTTGAATGATAGCTACACTTTAATCAAGTTACAACCAAGCAGTAATAAATACCATTGAATACTTTAGAGAATGTCTGGATTAGTGCTCAAGTTACACAAACAAAGCTAGATCCAGCAGGCCCGAATCCAGTCTATGCCACAGCAAACAAGGCGCACCAACTTCAGTAAGAAACAGTTCAGATATGCATGCACTATAAGCCTTTAACCAGAAATTCCCAGCTCAGAAGGGCAGAGTCCAGCCTCTCCTCCCACAAGAGTGCAGACCACGAACCCTCTTAATGTAAAATAACTGGTTTGAAAGCCCAAGTGCTTAAACCAGAATTAATACACTTTTAGAATAACAGACACTGAGCCCTCAATCAGCAGTTCTCAACCTAGAAGGATGTAAGCTACCTGTTCTGCCACAACAGTGCAGACCACAAACCCTCTCAGTGCAAAACAACTGTTTAAACCAAAAGGCTTAGAATGAGTTACACCAAGCAGTAATAAATACAATTGAGTATTTTAAGATGATGCAAAAGTAAAAAGAAGTAGGTAAAAACACAAGGACAGTAAAAGCAGATAAAATTTTTTTTTTTTTTTTTTTTTTTTTTTAGCTCTTGCCTCCAAATATTGCATGTACCCTCAGTTAACCACAATACTGCATTTTTGTGTGTGTGTATGTCATATGACTATTTTGTTTCAGAGAGCCAATTGTATCCTCTTTCCAAGCACCTTCTCAAAGTTGCAAAATTTCTTTCATGCTCTCTTACATCTCGGTAGGCATATTAAAGCTATAATAAACTTATTTCATGCTGCACACAAATCAGTATATTTTGCATCTTCACAGGACTACTGCAATAGCTAGCTGTGATTTTAATGCATAAAAATGTGACTTGAGTCAATATTTTTTCTGTCAGTATAGACCAGAAAATGTTACAGTAGCTGCCTGTGTCACAAAAAAACCTTCCCCTTCACCTGTGTTTAACTTACATTCATATTGTCTACATAATGTAAAGGTTATATTCTTAATTAGCAGCACACTGAAGTGAGAAAGACCACTTATGAAATTTAACATTCTTGGGTGAAAAATTGTACCACATTTTTAAAGAGCCATAACACAGGCAGGAATCATATAAGAGTTCACTAATATCAAGTAATGCATATAGTTTTTGTTTTAAACCAACCCTTACTGTTCAGGTGCAAGAACTTACACTACTCCATTATACAAAGTCTGAAGTACTCAAACTGTCCGTAATGATAGGCAAGAAAGCCAGGTTTTACTAAATACCAACAGCAGTTAAAAAAAAGTTCTACTAGTAGGAGACATGCAACCCTACCCTATGAAGGTATGGATTTTTGGCCCTCAGCCACCAGAACCACTCACCCTCCATCCCTAAGCTAGGCTGCTTTATCTGCACTACCTCTTTCTACAGTGCCAGAGATGGATGCAAGCAAATAGTGTCATGTCTCAAGCTCAGCCACCCAATCACTGCTATGAGAATCACAATACCGATTATTGCGTGTTTGGTGTATGCAACTTTGTATGCCAGCTGCACAGCAGTACTAAATGACCTACCATACATGCCCTCCTGCTAATGCTTGCTTTCTTACCACACCTAGCTGCACAATGTTATACAGAGCATCCCTAACAAAATACCCTGAGTAGCACCAGAAAATGAAATCACACACTGAAATGAAGTATGCCTTAAAATATTCATCCAGTGCCATATAGAAAGGAGCCACCGCCTTATAAAACACTGCAACACAAGTGCCACAGTCTAAGTCTTTCTTATGTTGCTCCTTTATTGTGGCGATATTCACCCCTAGTTATAATCCCATCACTAGGGAGTATCTGTCGACATAATTTAGTAACTCCTCAGACACATCAAATTAGAATGCAGAATTGTTCATGCAAATTGCAAAGCAAGCTACACTAATTCTTCTGCTGACTACTACACTACTCCTCAGATATAGTTGCAGCATCTGAAATGTGGTTCAAGCCATACAGAATAGACAATTGTAGTCTTCCTCCAGACTAATGTATCTAACATAAAAGTAGAATTAGCAGTAGTTAGTAGGCATGCAGTGCAGGAGACCAGTAATGAGCCTAGCCAAATTTCCAAATTGCTCTAAAACACTGTCCGGTTAAGTGACTTGCTCAAGGTCATACAGTAGGCAAATGAAGGCTGGAGGAATCAAACATTGTACCACAGGAAGCAGGTCATTAACAGCTCACAGCCTTAATCTTCTGTCAAATTAAAGGGAGAATTGGAGGGGCACATATCTATACCAGCTTTAACACTACCACCACCGCAACACATATGCAAGAAATGAATCAGATGCTCTAATACATACTGTTAAAATCAATAAATTAAAATACCTTATACTAGCCTACATGTATGCTCCCCTGAATTTACCTAAAAATGTCCGAGGATAATTGCTTATGGCTAATGAATAATATAATTGCAGAATAAATTATTATGGCTAACATTAAACTTGATTTGCTATGCATCACAGTCTCTCTCATTTATCTGTTAGCCTATCTGGCCTTGCTTACCTCATTGCCATTACAAGATCTACTAAAGTCACTGTCAAAAACAGTGTATTTGACTGGATTCCAGAATCCATCCCTATAACATTAGGGAGGCACACATCGTGCCAGATAGTGAAACTCATACCTCTCAACCTCTTACAGGAAGAAATCAGGAAAAAGCCATAAATAAAAGTGGGACAAAGGTCCAAAAATAGTGGCAATTTTTAAATATTGCTCTTGCAGACTTAGAAAGTTAATAGAATAACAGGTTTTACATTAGAATGGCTTTTTTGAAGGGTATGAAGTCTGAACCTCAAATGTCTGCCATTATTTTATAACTTCAGTCTTTAATGATTTGCCACTAATTTGCCAGAAAACTACAATTTTATGAAAAATAGACCAAAAATATGAGGTAAAAATCTGGGCATTCTGTGAAAATCTGTAGAGTTGAGAGGTATGGTGAAAATGATTATCACACTTCTTTTGCATATAGGTACTTACTAATGTTAGAAAACAATATCAATTCACCTTTCCAGAGAACCCAATTTCTACCGCTCAGCCTTATCAGTCGTTAAGAGATTCAATACGGCCTCACTTACACCCCTCAGTCTCAACAATACTGTCAGTTATTTTAACCACTCTTTTCTCAATATCCTCATTATCAACATGAAAGGGGGATGTGTAGAATAGCCCCATTGGCCATGGGTGTACTGAAAAGTCCTCTGGTCTCTCACCCCATTGCAGGATGAGGAAAAAGAAGTTGCTGTACTTGGTGGTTGTCAGGGTGGTCAGGGAGGTTAAAAAGCTAGAGCAAGGCTTCTCCCAGCAAAGGAAGGTCTGCCATGCTGTTGACAAACTAAGGGACCACTCCTTATCTGTGTAGCCTGTCTGCTAATGAGTTTTACAAAACAGGTGAACTGTGCATCACCTACTTTGATTTGAGAATTAACGTTCTCCAGCAGAGTGTTAATGCATAGGTAATGCCTGCTGAAAAACAAGTCTGCCATTTCACAGCAGCATATTAAGCTGCCGTGGAGCTTATACTGCAACAGATAAAATGGCCGCCATTATTTTTACACTCACTAAGCAGCACTTTTTTCTGTTTAGTGAGTATAAAATTTAAAAGAAAATTAAAAAAAAAAAATCAGAAGTGTGTATGTGTGCTTATGTCTGTGTGTGAGTGTATGTGTATAAAAGTAAGAGTGAGAGCTATCGAGACATTATTTTACACTCGCTAAGCAAGCTTTTGCTGCTTAGTGAATGTAAAATTAAAATAAACATAGAAAAGAAAGAAACAAGTGTGTGTGCATGTGTGTCTGTGTGTGTTTATGTTTATGTGTCAGTGTATGTGTACTTCCATGCATGAAACTGGAAGTGTTTTGTATGTGTGCGTTCATGTGTGAGAGAAAGAGAGAAAAATGGAGAGAGACTGATTGAGCAGCGGCAGCAGCTGTAAAGAAGTTTGCATACCTCTTGACCATGTAGCTCAAAAATCTGGATAAAGCCAAAAATAAAGAGGGGGACAAAGCCTCAAAAACTGAAACAGATTTTACATATTGCTCTTATAAAATTAGAAAGTTGTTCGTATAACAGAATTTGTGCTAGAATGCATTTTCTGAGGGAAAAAGTCTGAAACTCAAAAGTATTTCATTATTTAGTGACTTCAGTCCCCAATGATTGGCAACAAACCATACATTTTAGGAGTAAGAGACGCAAAAAACTAAGTAAATATCTGGATATTTGTTGAAACTGTTACACTTTGGATTTAAAATACTTCATCTTTCACATTTTACATACACTACAGCAAGTTTGAAACATTATGCAGAGGAACAGTTTTACATCAAAAATATAAAAAAAATTAATACAGTAAGAAAAAAAGTAAGTAAACCAAAACAATTTTATAGACAGCCCATTCTCTAAGTGCAGTAATGCCCTCCAGGGTGTGTATGTTACTGTGTAAATTAGAGAATAGGTGACATGTAGATCGCACCCTGATTGGAGAACAAATGTTTTCCAGCAGGCTGTTAATCTACAAATAACACCCGCTGAAGAACGAGTCTGTCACTTCACTGCAGTATATCAAGCTACTGTGGAGTTTGGACTGAAAAAAAAAAAACAATGGTTGCCATTATTTTACTCTCGCTAAGCAGCGCTTTTGCTGTTTCATGAGTGTAAAATAAAAAAAAAAATTAAATAAAAAAGTGTGTGTGTATGTGTTTATGTCTGTGTGAGTGTATGCATGTATGAAGTGAGAGAGAGACAGAGATCAAGCTATTTTACACTCGCTAAGCAGCAATTTTGCTGTTTAGCGAGTGTAAAATAAATGAAACTGAAAAAAAGTGTGTGTGTGTGTGTGTGTGTGTGTGTGTGTGTGTGTGTGTGTGTGTGTGAGTGTGTGTGTGTGTGTGTGTGTGTGTGTGTGTGTGTGTGTGTGTGTGTGTGTGTGTGTGTGTGTGTGTGTCAGAGAGAAAGTGAAGAGTGAAAACAATTGAGAGATCCCTGGTAGCAGCAAAGAAGCTTGCGTATCTCTCAACGTCTTAGCTCAAGATATCTGGATAAGCCTAAAATAAATGGGGGAAGGCTCAAAAACCTAACATAGTAATATCTGTTGTTACAAAATCACAAAGTTACTTGAATGCTAAGATTTGTGTTAGCATGCATTTTCTGAAGCAGAGGTGTGCGTCTGTATGAGAGAGAGAAAGAGAGAGTGAGATCGACCACTGGCAGCAGTAAAGAGGTTTCTATATCTCTGGACCTTTCAGCTGAAGAAATCTGGATAAAGTCAAAAATAAAGGGGGAGCAAAGGCTCAAAAATTGGAACAGATTTTAATTATTGTTCTTATAAAATTCCAAATTTGCTTAAATAAAAGGAGTAGTATTAGCATGAATTTTCTGAAGGAAATAAAAGTCTGAAACTCAAATGTCATTATTTAGTAACTTCAATCTCCAATGACTGGCAACAAACCAAGCATTTTAGGAGTAAGGGACCAAAAAGTAAAGTAAATGCTTGGATATTGCTTTAAAGTGTTATATTTGGATGTGACATCTTATTCTCCAACACCATTAACATATACTACAGCAAGTTTGAAACATTAGGCAGAGGAACTATTTTATATCAAAAATATATAAAAAAAATAATATGGTCATAAAAAATAAGTAAAACAATTTTACAGACAGCCCATTCTCTAAGTGGAATAATGTCCCCCACATTGTGTGCTATTGGGGAAATAATGCCCTTCCAGGGGTGCTCTGCGGTGTTGGGCCTCAAACACCCCTGGGCAGACATTGTTTCCACAACAACACACACCCTGTTGGACATTATTGCTCACATAATGCCCTTCCAGGGGTGTAGAAGCCTGATCCTGCATCATAATACCCATGGGTGGGAGTTATTTACACTGTAGCACACACCCTGTTGGGCATTATTGTGTGGGTGACATCTGAAGACACACATTTCTACAAGAAAGCATTCTGATTGGATTTCCAATTCCCATGGCTTCATAGTTTCACAGCAAAGGTGGAGGGATGTGGTTCCTCCTTGTTTGTTGATATGCCACTCCACTAACATGATGTCTGAATGTATAGCAATTGTACACTGAGAAAAACGGTCCCAAAATGTGTTCAACCAAAGGAGTACTAAGGCTTTGTGTTGTATCTAAGTCCCTTGGGCCATCTGCCTTAAAAAATGCTCCCCACAACCAAGAGTAGATGTGTTCATGGGAACTAGGACCCTGGGAAGAGACAATATAAAGGGACACCCTTTGTGCAAGTTGGGATGGGAGCAGCCAACTCAAAGTGCCAGTGACAGGCCACAGATAGTCATATAATGTGATCCATGATATCTTCCAGCTGATACCAATAAACTCAAAGGGTCCACTGATGAACCCTCGTATGAAGCCTGATAAAAGGATCAAGATGGATCATCACAGCCATCAAGCCAAGTAAGTCCAATGGAAATGGATGATGCATAAAAAGGGTGACAACAACCTGAAGAGACTTTCAACCCTTTTTTGGTCTGGTAGGACCTCCTGCAATTATTTTGGACAGACTGTATTCTTTTTGATATGTTCTGGCTAATTTCAGTGTTAAGTCTAGGTGGCAACCTAAAAACAATGGAGCCTGCAATGCCTTCAGCTGTGAGTTTGAGTGTTTAGTGTGATTTCCAAGGACACGTATACTCAAAGAAAATAGTCTCCTGACTTTATCAACAGGGCTGTCTTAGTGGAAATGAGGAACCGGTCATCAAGATACAAAAATATCCCATTCTCTGCTGTACATTTTGTGAACTTCCATGGGGCTGTGGCGAGTGCAAACAGCAGGACTTTAAACTGATAATGACTGGATCCCACCCAGAACTGCAGAAATATCCTAGATGCTTTTGCAATCTTGACATGCAAATAGGCATTGCTCTAAATCTAGAAAACTCATCCTGTCTCCTTCCTGAATGCACAGATGGAGTGATTGCACTGACCATCTAGAATTTAGTTTTCCTCATAAATTTATTTAAAGCACTTAAATTGAAAAGAGACTGGAGGGCAATTTTCTTCAGGACTTAAGTATCTGGATTAACCTTTGGATTCTCTTCGGTCTGGTAGGACATCCAAGATTACTTTTACTAGGACGATCGCTACCTCTGTTTTGTCCACTGCCTTCTTTTATGGCAGAATGTCGACAGGATGGGGCAATGGCCTGGGAGTTGTCCAAAAAGGGACATAATAGCCTCTAGAAATTTCTGTGATGCACTTTCCCTGCATGATGGCCACCATCTGTTAAGTGGAGGTATAATTGCCACTTGAGAGCCTCTGGAAATTTGCATTTGGGCAGGCACTTCAGGGGGTTCAGTTGTTGCTTCTTGTGTTAGAGGAATGGAACCTCTAATTGTATAGGCCATCTCTAAGCTTAGGGCAACATCTGTTAGGAACTCCCATGTCTGTTTAAGTTTCCCTGTCATAATATTGTCCGAATGTTTGATGTCCATAGGTTCACAGATAAGTACTAGGCTAGCTGCCCTTGTTGGTCATTTTAAGCTTAGCCAATTCCCCTTTTTGTGCTTGAAATAACCTATACTATTTGGCTACAGATTATATAGATAATTGTATAGACCGGTTAAAGATTTTAGGTCTTTCGGTACATTATGCTCTCTCCATTGTGATCCCTTGTAAAAGGAAGTTGTGGAGCTGCAAACTGCACCCAAACCACCAAGACAGCCTTCTGATCTTGTTCAGTCTGGAGTAGTCTTTCTTCACCATAGAACCAAACAATTAAAAGACATAAAACTGGGCACTGGCGAAGGATGCCTTGAAGTTCTCTACCAACTACACAATCTGAATCAGGCTTCCCATTTCATTGTAATGCATGTCCTAGGTGCTCTTGCTGGTTCATTCATTACATTATGCTTCATGGACAGATAATGCTTTGTGTAGCTGCTACCTGTGACTCTGTCAAACCTAGTTCAATGCAAGACAACTTTTTCAGTGTATCTATAACTTCATCTTACTGAGATTATGCAGAAATTGAGACATATGCAGCAGGCAGTCCAGCACTCTGGTAACAAAAAGTACCTGAGGCAAATGCATGCTTCAACATGTAATCTACTACCTGGGAATCCCTGTCTGGAAGATGAATTGCTGGACAGTCCTGAGAGAGGTCTTTTTGACTGTTAGCACAACATAATCCATGAGAGAAGCCTTGCTGAAAATTAGGTCTGCCTTTGGGAAACCAAAGGATCTTGTCAGGCTTCCTTGGAACTGGCTCTTGCACATTAGGTTCTCACCAGGTCCTCTCCATGACTAGATCAATCATGTGGTCTGTGGATTGGCCAACCAAGACATACTTGAGGCAGAACAAAAATCCTCCTGTAAGATTTCTTCCTTGGGGAAGGGAGCTATGGGCCACGTTCCCCTCTAGCACAATTCTAGGATTCCCCAAATTTTGGGTCTTCCAGAGGAAACTATGGCAAGCTCCCCTTTGTTGAGCTCCATGTCCAGGATGGGAGATCTATCATGGAGTCAATGTGCCTCCTCTTGTATGTACTCTCAGAATTCTCTGGGGATGTTTTTCTATGGGTGCTGTGACAGGTTAGCTCTGTGCTGACCTTTCAATGCTGGTCCTTGGAGAGCACATATGAGAGGGTTAAAGATCCAATTGCAATGGAATTGTGAGATGGAGCCAAAGTGTATGGTACCTCACTGGGACCTACCAACCTAGCTAACTACTCTGGGAATTGAACTAGCATCCTAGAAACTTGAGTCCTTGTAATCAGTATCTAGTACCTCGACTTACATTGAGCTACCAGATACTGACCGAGTTATGCATACACAGTGCTCAGCACCAGAGTAAGTAACCCCAGAGCAGAAGATGCTATCTGTATCAAGGGTTTGAACATGAATTTCAGTAGCACTGACAATGACACCTAGGAATTAGCATCATCTCAGTAATGGAGCCATTGACATTCATGACATCATACCTATTTGGAACTTAACTAAGTTTCTCATCATCCAGTCCAAATTTACATGTAAAAGCAGGGCTCCACACTCACATAATCAACATGCCAGATGTGGCCAAAGATGGCCTGCTCTCTGAATATTTAGAAAGCTCCCACTCGCAAAAGAAACTGCCAAGTCATCTTCTTATGGCAGAATCAATGTCAAAGTCCCTGACGTGCCTGAATTGGCTTTAATGGAGAAATAGCCTCCCTTGTTAACTGAGGAGATAGTAGCTTATCAGAACCATTGATTTTCCTTCTTCTGAATGTCACTTTTTTCCCTTAAGGATCTTCCTTCATATCATATTTCTATCCCTCTGAAGGAGGAATGCCTTCCAATATTAATATATTCTTCACCTCTTGGAGGATGTGGCATCCGACATTTTTACAAACGTCAAAAGACTTTCAAATTATCCACCCTCTGCACACAACATACAGCTCATATATATCGGAGGGATTTTTTCCAGAATTTAGAGCACTTACAGAACATTGAGGCCCTTATTAAAAAAATTATTCCATCTAAAAAACTAATATTACAGCGGTATGCACCAACTATGCCAGCAGGTTCCCAGACAATAATCAGAGATAAAGAAAAAATAAAACAAAGCCTAAACACTTTTTCTATACCCTTATCCACAAAGGCTGTATACTTGCAAACTAAACTCCAGACAGATACAGGTGACATTGAACTCTACTCTGAAGCAAATAGCAGAAACAGAGGGAGAAGAAAGAGGCTTGGCTAGCTACTGGGAGAATAGAAGGTATTAGAAAAAAAAATTGCAAAACTGAGTTTTTCCAACTTTCATTGTTTAAACAGTATCAGAATATAGTTAACTAAGCAAAAATATTGAAGAAATGGGGTACTTATCCATCAAAGACCACCAGTCTTAATCTGAAACACTTGAGCAGCAAGAATCTCATCTGGTGG
Organism: Protopterus annectens; assembly: GCF_019279795.1. NCBI lineage: Eukaryota > Metazoa > Chordata > Ceratodontiformes > Protopteridae > Protopterus > Protopterus annectens. The sequence continues at coordinate 842,661,753 of NC_056748.1, read as the reverse complement.
CAGAAAGTGGGAAACAAGATCTGGAAAATTAAGGACTTCAGGGCATTATGGGAGTTAGGGGAGGAGCACAAACTATGGAAACCTTGTAAAGACAAATCTGTGTCACATGCAGCAAAATGTCATGTCTACTGAAGTGTAAATATTGGATCTTCTAATATCAATACTTATCCATATCTGATGTATTACCAACTGAGATTGCTCTCAGATTTACTGAGTATTATCACTAAACAGCAGACCACAAACTCCTCTTCCAGCAACCACACATAGCTGAACTACAAATCACTAACCTGCTCTTACAGCATTAGTTAGGAGGTTATTGTCCAGAATTGAATCTATATACCCAGTAACATATAATCTTTATGAAGGCTATGACTTTCTGGGAAAAAAAAAAAACTCACTCTCTCTCTCTCTCTCTGTTTCTCCTGGTCTCCATAACAATCAACTCTCCAAGGGACTCATACATTCCAAAACACATAAAGGTCTCCATTATTATTCTTCCACTGCATAAAGGAGGTACTTCCATACCCTTCTCAAATGATCTTTGCATAGGTGTCCTTTCAACCATGTTAAAAATCCTTCACTGGTGCATTTAAATGCCTCAACCTAAATCCCAGAATCTCTCCACCTTACACAACGTATTTTCCAACCAGGACACAGCATAATTCTGTCCTCCTAGTGATCAAGAAGTGTATCCAAATAAACTTAATGAAGCAGAACCAATTTCTAAATCTTTTAGGTGTTTAAAAATCATTTGATGCTAGAAATTATGTCCTTATGACTTGATAAACTAAATTTGACCTTTACCGCAATACAGTAGGCCAGTTTTAAAGTCACAGAATTAATACACTGTTTCAGTGCTTGACACCCAGGCATCAGTACCGATCAGGAATCCATGCTGTATCCTCTTCTTTTTAATATATTTGTCAATAGCATAACCCACTACTGTAAAGTCTTATTTATACAATGCCTTGACCACTCCACCATTCTGTACTCAGTTAGCACAATCTCATAGCCTACACAAAATTCCTTCTGGATGCTTTCATTTATCTCTAAAGACTATCCAACACAAGTCTTACTTAAAGTAAGGGTAAAGATCTTCCTTACTAACACACTCAGTCTTTCCTTATTCCATAGCCTGTATATGCAGTCATTCTTTAGTACCTGACAACATTCAGCTACTTGGATTTCACTTAAATCAGAGAGAAGAAATTCAGTAAACATAATCACAAGTTTTTTTTTAAACAACTCAGAATGTTATGTTATACAAGGTCAGACCTTCCCTTACAGACCACTCCCACATTAAAGCAGCCTGATCCAGTCTGCTTGCCAGTCCATTGCATACAAACACATTCTTCAACTTGCAACCTACAGAATGCTCAAAAGTAGAACAATCAAAGCAAGATTACAAACCTGTCAAACATCAAAAAAGAGATTCCCACTGCCAAATCTGTAATGAATTTCAGTGGTCACAGCTTGTCCACTACCTGCCTTTTGCCAATTAAAACTAGGTAAGAACACCACCTGCCTTACACTTACTGTTGCAATGATATAAACCTAAAAACAGTCTACAGTTCTAGTCCCAACATCTACAAAGCTCTGTAGTCACAATAGAAACTATGGTAACTCTCTGTACTCATGGCAAAGTGCTGGTGCAACCTTTCTAGTATACACAGGGTTGGGAGGGTGGTCTAATGGTTAAGGTGCTTGCCTTACAAACACAAGGTGCAGGGTTTGTGTCTCACAAGGAATAATTGGCTAGGCTTACAAAGGGCTCGCAAGGGCAGTTAGCCTAGTACTAATCTATGAATCTATCAATCTCAAAAACAAATCATTACAAAAAGCTATGAAAGCCTACCTTCATCAAAAATGGACGGGTAACTGTACTGGGTTACCTCACTTAGACCAAAAACATAGCCTCAATGGGCTCTGACATTATACTGGGATGCCTAGTAAATAGTTTAAAAGATGATCTATCAGGACTACTTGAGCATCAAAACAGACTTTGTACCATGAGAATGGAGGACTGCACGGGTTATCCCACTCCACAATGGTGGGCCATCAACTGACCCTGGAAACTACAGACCTATTAGTTTGATTAGTCTAATATGCAAAGCCGTGGAACAAATTATCACGGAAATGAACAACAAAGACAGACAACCTTCAGAGACTGGACCCAACCCAGTATGGCTTTTTTAAAGGGAAAGTCATGCCTACTACACCTGGTGGACATTGTTGAGAAGGTCAGCAAGGCAATGGATGATGACAGAATGATGCATATCACCTACCTGGACCTGGCTAAGGTGTTTGACACAATACCCCACTATAGTAGAGTTGACAAACTCACCAAACTAGACAAACCCCTATGTACCTCACTGGACTGCCAGCTGGCTCACAGATAGGACCCATGTACTCATGATTAGTGAGATCACCTCCAGTAAGAGACTGGTCACCAGCGGGGTACCTCAGGGTTCCATGCTAGGACCATTCCTACTTGGAATCTACTTCATGGAGGTAAAGCCTAATGTCAAGGATCTTTGGCTGACTAAGTTTGCAGATTAGTGCAAACTGGAAGCTATCATATATTCTCCCATGACACAAACAACTTACAAGAGGGTCTAACACTGACGAATGACTGGTGCCAAAGTTACTGATTAAAACTCAATGCCAAGAAATGCATTACAGTGCCTTTTGGGAGGTTAATTACTCTATCGATAAAACACCCCCTAAGAGCTGACCTGGTAGCCAGGGCTCTGGAAAATAATGAGATAGTAATCTGGCCTTTGGCAAACATGTGGCCAAAGTAGTAAGAAAATCATTCAATGTAGCCCAAAGTATTAGGAAGGGCATGGCATCTAGACCCAAGGAAGTTATAGTGCCACTTTATTCAGTTCTTATCAGACCCATTATCTATTATAATTGCTCCCTTCACCATGCACCTGACTAGACACATGCACCAGCTGGAATGTTATTGGATCCAGCTCTGATGAACCTTCTGTACATTTGCGGAATGAACAGCATCAAAACCACTAGTGCACTTGTGACATTAATAAAACAACTTGGTGAAACAGATATGTTTTTCATGGGATCTCCATGCTTTGGAACAGGCTCCCTATGCATGTGAGGCAGAGTCCATCTCTAACGGTCTTAAGTGCAACCTTGACGAATTGATGGGAATTCTAAAATTCACACTGGGTCTGGCTCCCATGTCTTTGATAGACAGAGGCAGGCAATAATGCCCAAACTAGCATACCCCCTCACATAATCTCTAGAAATTTCTTAGCATACCCCCTTCCCCTCTTAATAAACAACCATGATACATAGGGACACACCTGGGATGGATTGCACAGCTAGGTTTATAAAGGCCCTGAGGGTCATTAGCCTAGCAAATGCCTATGAATCTATGAAGTAATATAATGCCAGTATCTTTGTCTCGAGATATTTTGTAGGCCTTTCTATAACTGTACTACCACATCTCTCTCCCCCTCTGCATTGCTCTGATCTCCCTCTCCCAACTCCTCATCAACACCAACACTACCCTGTACCTTCTTTCACCTTTCACTCCTCTAGCTTACAAAAAAGTAGTAATTTATAGTAAACCATGATTTTTAATCCCCCCTTCTCTAATGTCTCCCAATTTTTTGGGATAGTTTTATTCCTTTTTCCTTGCCTACCACGTTACTTCAACCCTGCAAACTCCACCAGTATATTGTATATAGCATCGTCAAAACATTTTTATGAAACACATTTATTGACAAACCCTTACTTTATATGGAGAGATTGTTAATATGCAATGTATTGTATTATACTGAACAAATGCTTATTGAAAGTACAGCACTAATTGAAAATAATATGCAGTTTTCTGCAGGCATTGTACCATCAAATCTCTAACTTAAAGTCTGAAAGCTTGGTACTGTCATATGTTCTATATTGTCAGCACTTAATATCTGTTTTGGAGCTTTTCCTCCCAGGTGATTGTAACTATTTAAGGGGTAAAATAAAACATTTCAGAGCTTTATTGGAAAGGCTCACCCAGACTCTGCTACACTTTGCTGTGAGGGCAAGGTTGGTTTGCTTTTTATTTGTTGTATTTTGTATTACTTTATTGCCTTTTTATATTTCGAGTGCTGTGATTTGTTTTCTTTACCTTACGTTTTTGCTTGTATTCTGCTTTTAAATGGATATTAAAACTTCAAAAGACCCCACAGCTCTGTCTCTTGTGAGTCAGGCAGAAATTAGAACTGATCAATTAAGGACTCATACATAAGACAGAAGAGGTCACCTAAGGTTAATCATTTGTGAACTGAGGGGTGGAGCTAGGAATTAATTTTTTTATTTAAGGGGTAAAATAAATCATTTCAGAGCTTTATTGGAAAGGCTTATGCAGACTCTGCTACACTTTGCTGTGAAGGAAAGGTTGGTTTGTTTTTTATTTGTTGTATTTTGTATTAGTTTATTTCCTTTTTATATTTTGAGTGCTGTGGTTTGTTTTCTTTACCTTGTGTTTTGCTTGTGTTCAGTATTTAACTGCATATTAAAACTTCAAAAGACCCCACATCTCTGTCTCTTGTGAGTCAGGCAGAAATTTTTCTCACCTCCCCCCACCCTGTCACTGTCATGTTCTTAAATACCACTGTCTTTCTAGCTGCCTGCCTCTTATGTTAATTTGACCATATATCTCATTTACTCTCTGCTTTCACTGGCTTGTGTGAGTAAGCACTAAATGATCATTTTGTGAAATCACCCACCTTCAACTATTTAAATTTATTGGCCATTCTACTGTATTCCATAGTCCCGGAATACAAAAGTGATCACCCCATTTCAGTCTATATGCTGTTTTAAAAATAGTGACTCTCCACTAAAACTTAACTTTTTAGACAGGTAAAACTTAAGTTACCAACTTTCACATCTAACTTCTCTAGTGCACACTGCAGTGTTTAGGATAAACCATTTGTTTTAATCTTACCTTTAAGCATCCCTGCAACTAGCACTTGCTCTAATACCTACTGGAAAGCACTAGGAAGCCTTAAGCTGATACAAGCTCTCAACTCTCCTTATTAATAAGGAGAAATTAATCATAGGCACTAAACAGCCTATAATTGCAAAGTACCTTGCTAAGGTAAGGGAAAACAGCTCCTGCACTTAAAGAAAAAAGCACCAAACCAGGCATGTCCAAGGATCAGCTTCCATTGATTTCTCCTGTCCACCTGGTGAATCTGGGCATACTGGAGCAATGCAGCAATTGCCTCATGTACACAGACAACCCTCTCCTCCTACCACCCAACACTACAACCTGTGAGAGATGCACTTACATAGTAAAACTGGAAGCAAAGCTCTCTCCACCCAAGATTGTGCTAGACAGTCAAGAGAAGAAGGTTAACACCCACACTACACCTCAAGCAACACATACCCCTTCTAAACTCACACCAACACCCACACATAGCAACACTAAATCCACATATGTGGAGGTCCTTAACTGTAACCTGCACAAGCAACAAAGACCTCTGAAGCTGAAATGCAAACAAACGCCAGTCACAACCAAAGTGTCACATAGCTCACAACACCAGTGTGCCACCCAGCAACAGCCAATAAGGCAAGACAACGTACCTAACACTTTAGTCATAGGTGACTCTATAGTCAGGCACACTGATGTCCCACTCACCAGGCTGAACAAGGAGAAAATTACAGTGAGCTGCCTGTCGGGTGCCAGGATCCGCCACATAACTCATGCATTCAAGTCACTCCACAACAAGTACAAATATGGCTCTGTCATTGTCCATGTTGGAGTGAATGACTTGAGACGTACCTCCCTGGACTACATGAAAAGAGACATGGAAGAGCTCTCGGATCATGTGGCCCAGGCAGGTATGACCCTAGCCCTGAGTAGCATCCTGCCTTCGCCCAGAATGATACCACAATATAAGGTCAAAATGATTGACTTCAACAATTGGCTAAGGTTCTGGTGTCATTCAAAGGGGATCCAGTATATGTCTGCCTGGGATGACATGATTGACAGACCACGATGCTTTGCCAGAGATGGTCTGCACCTGTCGCCCCTAAGATTCAGGTTACTGGCAAAGGCTCTTGCCACCCCTATAGTGCCTTTTTTAGGCAAAGTTCAAAGGACAAAACCACCACCATAACAGGTACAACCATGCAAAATCTGAAGGTATGCTACTCAATGCTAGAAGTCTAAACCTCAAAATGCACCCTCTCGACGCACTCCTAAAAATGGAGAACATCGACATCTGGGCAGTAACTGAGACCTGGTTCAAGGCTCCAGAGAGCACCCCTGCAATACCAGGCTACAACTCTTACCACATTTTTCGGCCACCAAACCAGGATCGAAAGACTAAAGGTGGAGGAGTATCCATATCCACCAAGGATATTCACACCACCAGGTTAGTTGCCCAACACAATGCGTCTGAAATTCTCCAGGTGCAACTAACACTAGGTAAGACTGCAATCCAAACTGTAGCTTGCTACAGATCCCCCACCATGCCCCAAGATTCTCACTACACCTTTCTAAACATACTGGAAAATATTAATATACAACCAAACACCCTAATACTGGGTGATTTCAACTACCCTGCCATTAACTGGGAAAACTACTCGTGTACCAACACCTTTGCCCAACGGTTCTTGGAATTCATAAATTCCAATTCCCTGCATCAACTAATCCACAGTCCGACCAGGGGCTCCAGTATGCTAGACCTGGTCATTACCAACATGGGAAATCGATGCTCCACACCTATGGTCACCCCCTCGTTGGTCAGGTCAGACCATAAGCTAATCACCCTTAACATCCACATCCCAACCCCACCCCCCAGTAAGGAAACCTCCATAAAAAAATTCTCCAAAGCCAACTTCATGCTACTCAAGTCAGAAGTTACAAACTTCATGACACTCATGCAGACGGGAACTGAAAGTTCAACTGCTGAGTCCTACACTAAGGCACTGTATGAGCACATCCACTCATGCATGAATCGTGCCATCCCAAATAGAACCAATATGCTCTCCTCCAAAAAAAGGAAGCCAATCTGGTGGTTCCCTGCTATAAACAAACTTTACAATAAAAGGAAGAAACTGTTGCAGAAAAGAGGAAAATCCCAGGATGCAAAAAACTCTCTTACCAGCTTCAGTAAGAAGCTGAGATCCCTCATAAAATCCTCCAAAGCTAGTTAAGAAAATAAAATTGCCAAATATTCCAAAGACAACCACAAGGCATTCTATAACTATGTCAAGAATCTAAATGGAAATGCTCAGATCTGTTCTGAGCTACAACAGAATGGCATTAAATATACTGATCCCAAGGATATTGCCAATATCCTGGCAGATCGATTCAGTGCCAACTTCACCCCCTCTCACCCCCTAAATTGCCCATCTCAATACCGGAAGATTGACAAATTCTGGTAATAACGGCCACACAGGTAAAAAACGCACTCTCCAAAGCTAAGAATACAGCATCCATGGGCCCAGATGCCATCCCTGGCTGTGTACTACATGAACTACAAAATGAACTGGCTCCTCACCTAAGTGTCATGTTTAATCATACCCTCACCTCAGGCTTCATGCCCACTGAGTGGCACACAGCTACAGTTATCCCAGTCCACAAGGGGGTATCCACCTTGGAACCCAGGAACTACCGTCCCATCAGTCTGACAAGCCTGATCTGCAAGGCCATGGAACGTATTATCATGGAACTTATAAACAAAGACATTTGCAACCTTAAAACACTGGACCCCACCCAGTTTTGGTTTGTGAAGGGCCGATCTTGTCTCCTGAACCTGACTGACTTCTTCGAATCAGTCTCGAGAGCCGTGGATGAGGGTAAGGCAGTCTACACAGCCTACCTGGACCTCACAAAGGCCTTTGACACCATCCCCCACTCTGGAATAATCGATAAAATTACTAAGCTGAGCATTAATCCCTACGTCACTCGATGGGTTGCCAACTGGCTTACTGACAGAACCCACACTGTAAAAGTAGCTGACTCCAAATCCAGCCTCAGACAAGTGGAGTACCTCAGGGTTCAGTCCTGGGACCGCTCTTGTTTGGCATCTACTTCTCTGAAGTACAGGCCAACACTAAGGGACTCTGGCCAACAAAGTCCGCAGATGACTGCAAACTGGGAGTCATTACTGAATCCCCAAATGATGTTGATACTCTACAAAAGGGCCTTACAGAAACAGATGCTTGGTGCCAGACCCATGGGCTCAAACTCAATGCCAAGAAATGTATAGTTATCTCCTTTGGGAAAAAACATGTACTCATGAATTATCACATAGGTGGCAGTACACTAAACACCGAAAGTGTGATAAGAGACTTAGAGACACAGGTGGACAGTGGTCTCACCTTCAATAACCACATCACCACAACAGTCAGGAACTCCTTCTATGTGGCACACCTCATCACTAAGGGCTTTTCATCCAGAAAAAAGGAGGTCATTGTCCCACTGTACTCATCCCTCATTAGACCCATTATAGAATACAATGCCCCATTTGGTATGTACCTCTCAAGACATCTGCAACAACTGGAAAGGCCGCAGAAATACCTCACTAAAAGAATCACAGGCCTAAAGCAGACATCCTATGCTGACCGCCTTAAAAATCTCCAGCTATACTCTGTTGCATATTGTCTACTCCGAGGCGATCTCTGCTTAACTTACAAGGCCATGTCAAACCCAGAGCTGTTGGACATGCTACACTTAAAGAAATCCCAGTTCCTCAGAGCCACACGCTCAAGGATCTAAACTTTGTCAACACAATAAACAAAACATGCTGGAGGGATAGATTCCTGACCCAGAAACTCCCCAGACTCTGGAATAGACTGCCCATGCATGTCAAGCAGAGCACCTCGTTGGCCCTCTTCAAAAGGAACCTTGATGACTGGGTGGGAGAAAGGAAATTCACCCCAGGGGATCACGTCAAGTCGCTCTGCTAGACAGGGGTCCAGGGAAGTAAATAGTGTGGGAGGAAATAGCCAGGGAATTGTTATGGCTAGGCTTGTATAGGCCCTAGGGCCGATAGCCTAGTACCAACCTATGAACCTATGAACTAAGCCTCCAATGAAAATGGCCAGTGCCAACATGGATTTTCATGCTTACCAAATGCAAATAAACAACATTGATTGCATTACATACATTGTCAAGATTCAGGTGTGAAACGCATAATGTATGAGTAAATGAGAGACTGAAAGATGAAATGGCATCACGAACAGGACAGACTCTGTTTTCTTCAAATCATCCATATGCATTAGTCTCCTTATATCTCCCAGCAATGGGGAGCTACACATTCAGATGGAGGTTAACCTTTATGGCATCAAAATCTATGTGGATTTAAAAAAAAAAATCAGCCTTTTGTTTGGTCTCGCCTGAACAGTGTCAGTCATTCTCTCTGGAAAATCTACTGCAACACATTAAGGAGTATAACAGAAACTAACTGTACAAGCTGCTATATTTCTCAGTCCTGTCAGTAAAATATAACAATAAAATTCCCACAGACATGAGCAGATTATGTACCTCAGTAAAACATACTTGACAAGTGTGTTGTTAAAGAAAGACAGCTGTGCCGTGTCAGTCTGACTTGGCATTTCTCTAATACTGTACACAGGAAGCAAAAAATCTAGCAATAAAAATATTCACTTTTAAGAGTACATTGGGAATGCAGTTTAGAACAGTATTGGAAAATAAAGATCTATGCTGAATACTATAACTGTGATGCTGTTCATTTAACAGATTATACACGCACACACACATTACATATATGCTTTATATGTATTTATACACATATGAGTGTGTGTGTGTGTGTGTGTGTGTGTGTGTGTGTGTGTGTGTGTGTATATGTGTATAAATATATATATATATATATATATATATGTATATATATATATATATATATATATATATATATATATAGATATATAGATATGCATAAAAAATAAATATATACATGCATATTCACATACACGTGCGCACACACATACTATGTATATGTCCGCACATCACATATAGTGTCTGAGCAAAACACACACTAGCATTTGGGCATATTAGATGTTAATCTAATTTTAATTTTAAACATGAAAATAAACACCTTGCTTTCTGCACAATTTAAGACAACAACTTTTAAACAGTCAACTTTAGTAAGCAGTGCAGCAAATATACCGCCTCACTGAGATTATGAAGGTCTAATACTGGAGAATTTGTTCTGCTGTTAAAGCTTTAGATTTGCAAGTTCACAATGCTGTAAGGCTTGGACGCCACTAGCATTTGTAGGAGTTGTAGGAGATGTCGAGTTACAGAACATCTATTAAACTTTTTTTTCCAGTTTATTTGAAATATAGCGATTGCACTTTGCATGTGAATGATTGTAATGCATTAGATAAGCCTTTGCATTGCGCAGTGCTGTATTACTCTGTCATGGGCAGCTGGTTTTCCACAACTGCCTTCTTGCTGTGCAGTAGCTATTACTGCATCCTGCAGGGCTACCGACATAGGCAGTAGTAATGACAAACTGAGTATGTGTCTCATCAGCTCCAATTTGCATTTTCCTGAATGATTTCAGTCAATTCGCAAAACCCTCTGAGATCAAAAAATTACACAGCAAGAAGCCGGTATTTTGGTTAAGAATTAGAGAACTGGGACACAGTATTACATTTTATGACTGTTTTGTCTGCGCAGATTCTGTTACCATCTTGCCTTCTGCTTTGTGTCTGCATTCTGAAATTCATTTATGTTTTTCCAAAGACGATCAGTCATCAATTAGACAGTCCAACAATATCCAGCAGTGCCTTCTGTTCTCTGCCATTAAAGGAAAAACTCACACCAGAAACAAAAACAAATATATTTTCCATCATAGCTTAATATTCTATACTATATTAATACATCAGAATCACTGTGTTTATTATTATGGGTTAATATGTTATAATATAAAATAGCCATGATGTGAACTATCGTACTCAAGTGATGCTGTCACTCTATTTGTCTTGCTTCTAAATGCAGTTTATGCTCATATAATACATTACAGTCTAGGCATAATAAATTTAATTATTTCTGTATTTAATTAAAATGGAAGTGTTGTAAGCTAAGGTTTCATTGGACTATGAAAACAATGTCTGTTTCTTTTTTGGACTATCTCTGAAAACAATGTCAGTGTTTCTTTTTTTTTTACTGAATTATTCTGCTATAACTATAAGCCACTAAAAATTTTTCCTTGGTATATTCAAATCTTCCATAGCAATAAAGTTATTTAGAATTGTTATGCATTAAGATTTGTAGTTCCTAGACAAATTTCTGACCATTTCTGTCCCACAAAGCTGCTAGGTAACTCTAGCATTTCTCATAAATTTTTGTCTAAAATTTATTACTTCAGAGCTGCTAAAGAAAATTAAAAAGTGATGCAGATTATTTTTTTATAACATCTTTAATTTTCTACAGTTACAATGATAAAATCAACACCCCAAGGGCCAAAACTGAGTGCATTTACCAACTTCTTTTATGTAGTATTACACTATAAATCATTCAATGTTTTTCATGCAAAGATTTCTGCAACAACTAAGTCTTTTATTTTAGATGTACTAGGGTGTTTATATAATTTTGCTAACCTGTACAAGACATCATCTCAAGTTATAAAACTGTGGATGGTGATCAACAGTGAAAATTACAGAATGTATGCCAACTCTAATATGTCTTGTTGGCAAAGACAAATTCCTTCTCAAAAGAATGCTTAAATTTATTGTCCAGGTTAGTATACTGATCCCAGAGGACCTAATTCAAGCTCAATCTAGATGTGTAATACACAAAAAGGTAAACAAAGTATATAGGGTAAACAATCACTGATCACTGGTGTATAACATTAATAAATGTAGCTTTCAAGCAATAGAAGAAATAATTGGATGGCCACAGTGTAATACATAAAAAAGATAAAGAACCTAGGCAGCACAAGCACTGACCATATGACCATAGGAGCGTAACAGACATCAATCATTGTTGCATTTCAAGCACTGGAAGGAAGTCAGCTGATAACCACAAATTATGTAAAAGGCTGCTAGTGACAATGGTAACTGGTTTCAAATTCTGTCATGGAAACAACTGTTTAGTTTTAGAAAAACAATTGTGAGAGTGTTAGTAAAGAGAAGAAAGAGAAGAGTGGATAGTTTAGCAGTATTAGATTAGGAGGAATGCAAGAAAGTTATTATAGAGAAGTGACAGCATAGTGATCTGCGGTGGTGGTGCTGCGGTAGCGTTGTCGCCTCATAGCAAGACGTTGTCCCGTTCGATTCTCAGCTAGAACGTCTTCTGTGTGGAGGCATACGTGAATGGGGCGTGCCTTCGTTGAACGTTGTGCATCAGGGCTGGTAACCCGGTACGTAAAAATCCACTTCCAATCATTAGCGGACCGGAGTTCCGCTGTGGCGACCCCTAACCGGGAAAAGCCGAAAGAGTATAGTTTAATTCTAAGATGCAGGGTAAGGTGTGGAATGTTTTGTGAAAGAAGCTGTCAGACAGCTGGATGTATGGAATCTGTGACATTGAAAAGAATGGTTATACAGTTTAGGTTATGCCCTTGGGGATAAAGCAGCAATAGTGTACCTGTTTTGTTGAAAGCTGCTTAAGTGTTTTCTTGAATTCCAGAAAACATGGGGTGTCTTAAATATCTGGAGGACTGGATTGCCAGGTTGAGCTGCGGACTGAGAATCTCTGGCTGCTGCATGTTTGCTGAGATGGAAAACAATAGTGTAGTGCAGACACCATGGGTTAAGTTTGGACTCGAAAATGTAAGTTCTTTTTCTAATAATGCATCTGCTTATCAGGTAAGGAAGAGAAATAGAGAGTTTGTTGTTTGTCTTTCGGCTTTTTCCTGGTAAGGGGTCGCCACAGCAGAACTCCGGTCCACTAATGATTGGCAGTAGATTTTTTTACGAAACGCCGAGGTGCCAGCTCGATGCCCAACCTTCAACAAAGGCATGCCCATTTATGCACGCATGTCTTTCGAATGCTACCCAACAGTGGGGAGGACATGCAGACTCCACACAGAATGCACTCCCAAGCCAAGCTGAGAATCGAACAGGAGAACATCTTGCTGTGAGGTAACAACGCTACCGCCGTACCACTGTGGCATAGAGAAATAGAGAGTAAGTAGTTTAAATCGAAATGAACTAAGAAGGAGATAGGCTATCTGTTGGATGGGTAGCCATTTTTTTTCTGAAAACCAGTCAGCAGTGCTCATTTATGGGTCCTAGTAAGATAAAGTGGCATATTTTGTTGGAATCAGTTTGCAGGGGTGCAAGATTCTTAGAGGCTTAGGATATTATGGATAGCGTATATTCAAGCTGAAATGTGGTCAATGCCTTTGCCTGTTGCTTTTCTTCATGCTGGTGATAGAAAGTGCAAGATTTTCCAGGACTAGAACAGAGTTAGTATATTTTAATTTTTGTTTCGTTGAAGTGCAGTACAAGACCTGGAGAAAAAAAAGTCATGGTTGAGCCTTCATGATCTGTAGCAGTGAAAGATGAAAATAAAAGAACTTTAAAATAATGAAGGCTCTCTGTGCATTAGACTACATCTAAATATTATTGGGAGGAAAATAACTCTGGAATGTTGTATTTACACTAGGGGGCATTTTAAGTAAATAAGCTAAAGTAAGGTGCCACTAACCACCTCTAATATCTTGACAAGTGTCAAAAGCTACAAGTCTATCTCCATTGAACTTCTAGAAGTCGTACTTGAAATGTTATACACATTTATGCAAATGTGTCAAATGTTTATCACAAATGCAGCTCTAGTCCAAAGCTTCTGTTTTCTAATAACAAAGGAGAGTAGTTGTATTTCAAAATTATTTCATGAATGTTAAGTATCACCTATACAAATAAACTGGATTTAACAAAATATTAGTGCTGTATTAATTTAACTCTTCCTGTCAGTTGTAGGTGTTCTTAGTTAAGGAGGGAATTCTAATACACACAAAGTCCTTCAGCACAGTATAATAATGGTATCTAATGTTATTTCTTCAGTTGCTGATAAGACAAATTATTTCTGTTACGTATTTGTTCTTAAATCTATGGCCTCCTTTCATCAAACAGGACAGGCAGGGAGAAGTACAAATACAGATTTTGAGATGAAATGTTGAAATGATTGGTAGTGTTGTCACCTAAACAACAATCTAACCTGGATCTGTACATCTCAAGTCAGCCTAAGGTGATAAATGTATCCACCAGTCAGCCCCAAAATCCAGAAGGCTTGCCCTTTCTTCTTTAATATCAAGCAGATTCTATTCTGTACCAGGAACAAATAACGTGATGGCATTAAGAGTCATACATTTTAATGCCTTTAAACCAGTAGTATGTTATATGATAAGTGCAGGCACCCTCGTATGACCATTGGCTATAGACTGTCCTCGAATATTCCAGCTAAACATAGTCACAATCAAAAGTAGGATGAAACACTGAAAGTATCAATATGTCACCTCATGTTTGAGCCTAAACAAACATTAACTCATGCACAACTCAGCCTGACCAGCCTCATTCGTAAGGCCATGGAACATATCATTATGGACCTCATAAAAAAAAGACATAGGTGACCTCCGAACCCTGGAACCTATCCAATTCAACTTCGTGAAGGGCAGATCCTGCCTGTTAAATCTGGTGGATTTCTTTGAAAATGTGACCAAGGCCATTGACAAGGGTAAATCTATGCACACAGCATACCTCGACCTGGCAAAGGCTTTCAACACAATCCCACATTCAGGCATTACAGATGAACTTAAAACTGAATGTAACCCCCTTCATTGTAAGACGAGTCATCAACTGGCTCTCAAACCAGATGCACACTGTCAAAGTGGGAGAGATCATATCAACGAGCAGACCTATTACCAGTGGGGTGCCATGGGTAGGTGCCGGGCCCCCAACTGTTTGGTATATGCTTCTCAGACGTTCAGGTCAAAACTAAGGGGTTGTGGCTAACCAAGTTTACAGATGAGTGCAAACTAGGTGCAATCATTGAATCCCCAGATGTCAGTATACTCCAGGAGGGTTTCACACAGACCAGCGACTGGTGTATTAGTCACAGTCTCAAACTGAATGCAAAGAAATGCATCATCATTCCCTTCAACACAATGCCCCTCACACTATCAAATCAACAACAATACCCTAAGTACCCATGAAATAATAAGGGACTTGGGATCACAAGTTGACTGCGACCTTAACTTCGACCACCATGTGTCTACTGTAGTAAGGAAAGCTTTCTACATAGCACACTTGATTAGTAAAGGTATCACCTTGAGAGCAAAAGAAGTTATAACCCCCTATACTTGGTACTTATCTCTGGCCCATAATTGAGTATAACGCCCCATTTGCCATGTACCGTACTAAGCACCTGCAGCAATTAGAGAGACCTCAGAGATTTTTAACAAAGCAGATCAAGGGGCTCCAGCATGTACCTTACACAGACTAATTGAAGTCCCTGCCACTATACTCTGTATCAAATAGACTTCTTCAGAGAGACTTATGCCTGGCCTACAGAGCAATCCAAGACTCAAACCTAATGAACTTGCTGCATATCTGTAAATAAAATGGAACTAGGGCTACCCATTCCAAGGACCTAAATATGGCCTGTGACTTAAATAGGACATGCTTGAGGGACAGATTTATCTCCCAGCGACTGCCGCATCCTTGAAATAGGCTACCAATTTATGAGAAACAGAGCACCTCTATGACACTGTTCAAGAGAAACATGGACGAGTGTATGTGGCACTGTAAATTTCGATACCACAACCCTCCTGGACATGGGTAGTCATCACTACATGCAATCTTGGGTATTGACTAGCATTTCTATGGTATTAAATTGGGATGAAATGGTTAGACTTAAAATGACCTCTGGTTCGATAGCCTAGTAATCTCCTATGATCCTACAGTGGTCATCAGCAGAAATAGCAATGTTGTTTTGATTTTCAGCTGAGAAAAAAGTTTGACTCCTAAATTAACTTTCTTTCTGGTCACGGTCTATCAATTTTAAATTCCTCTTATCACATATTTTTTGTCCATGGAAACATTTTTAATGCAAAACTCCATCAGTTTCAGACAATTTTTAATTTAACCATGATGTCACACTATTTAAAGTTGTCTTATTGTTGTAATAAGGTTTTCTGAAGAAGTTTGTCTAGAAGGCAAACAAAAAGCACTTTAAATAAAATTTCTTGGACTAAACGTGAGCTCTCCCATTTTTGGCGTGGATATTTTACACTGACAGTGACTGATTAACTGGTATTTAGCCTGCTTGGTTCGCTCTACGGTTCACTTTTTGGTTTTCCAATTTGTTAATTAAGCAATAACCCACACCTGGTTGTGGGTAATGCTAGATTTACCCACGGTTGGTGTGATTTGGTCATGAGGGTGAAGCCCGAGTGGCCAAACAAAGACAACCATGGGTAAATCCAGCATTACCCACACCCAGACATGGGGTATTGCTATTATACAATGACATTATTTAAGAAAAAAAATGCTTATTTTTCTTAAATAATGGCATTGTATAATGTGTCCATGCTGCCCTTCTGCAGCTGTCCAGTATCCTGGAGCAGTTCTGATGTACTGCGCATGCGTATGCTTATGCAGTACATCAGAGCTGTGTGTAGAGGAAGCAACGGGGAAAGGAAGATCTCCGTTGCTTTTTTAAAGTTGTCTCGCTACGTTAAACGAGTTTAACATAGCAAGACAGCTTTAAAAGAAGCAACAGAGAAAGGAAGATCTCCGTTGCTGTTTTTAAGATATCTCACTATGTTAAACTCATTTAACATAGTGAGATTACAGCAACGGAGCTCTTCCATTCTCCATTGCTGCCTAACACAAAAAAAAAGTAAAGACGTATGCTAATGGAAAAAGTCTGGGCGACCGGACCTTTTTCCATTAGTATAAGTATGATTTACAATGGGCACGCTGACCAATCAGCATGCATGTTTTGGAATATTAGTGGGGGGTCATTGTATAATATGCTTTTGAGTCACTGGGTCACAGATAAGATAACTGGCTACTGATCCATGAGGATCTTGAGAAGTCTAGCCTTACATGCCCATGTTTACTGACAACCACATACTACTTAAACTGATAGCGTGTGAAAAATATAGTTAAACAATGTCAGTGGAGGCAAAGCTCTCATACATGCCCACTACAAATAACCAGCAGACTGTCCGTTCCATGTAACACTAAACCCATCACACAAAGATCAGACCAAATATATAGACTAATATACACTGAAGCTCTTAACAGTAATCTGCCTAAACCACAAAGGCTTCCCTAAAAGTAACCTTAAAAACAAGTACCCTCAGCAACCTCACAGACACACAATACAGACAGCACCCACTATGAAACATTCATCCAAGAGCAACACTGTCACAGGTTAGTAGACTATAAGACAAACCTCCAAACAAAATATGTCCTGGTTATAGGCGATTCCACAGACAGGCACAATGATGTACCACACATCCATTTGTGTAAGGGGAATATCACAGTCAGTTGTCTATCATGTACCAGGATTCACCACATCATGCATGTCCTAAAGTCCTTGCACCACAAGTACACATATGACACAGTCATAGTGCACGTGGGTATAAACAGCTTGAGACATACCTCTCTGAACCATATGAAGAGAGATACAATGGAACCCTCAGAATGAGTGTCAGAGAATGGTATGAAGCTACCCTTGAGCAGCATTCTTGCAACAACAAGAATAATGCCACAACACAAACAAAAGCCTACTGAATTTAACAACTTGCTTCTGTGGGATACAATATGTACCAGCCTGACAGGAGATGGTAGAAAATTTGAACTGCTTTGCCAGGGATGGCCTACAGCTATCATACCCAAGACTTTCACAAATTGGCTAAATACTTGTCTACCACCACTATACCTTTTTTAGGCAATGTCAGTCTTGTAAAGCTTCCAACATGACAAAACAAAACTTGAACAACATAAAGGTATTGCTATTCAATTCTAGGAGCCTTAACAAAAAAAAATCCACTCCCTGCAAGTATTCCTTACACTTTTTCTCCAGGGACTGTGTGATCTTGGAGTTAGTATAGATAATTGGCAGGTAGTGTAGGGGTGCATGGTGGCTTGCCTCCCTGCAAAAACTTTTGCCGTTGGTTTACTCCACTCTGAACATATGTGCAGAATGTGTCATTCTGAGTGCGTTCAACATTAGGATATCAATCTGTAGGGTGTCAGGACACTGTAACTTCAATACAGTGTCCTACAGCCATATTATGTAGATATAAATACAGAGATACATATATATAATTTAGAGACGGCTTGTCCCCAAACGTTTATTTTTCCCCATTTGGAGGATTTCCTGACTATGTGTACTGAGTGAGTTGGTTACTCATGTCACAGTATAACCTATGAAATGCACATATTTGTTGTGTAGTTATAAACATTTGTTGTAGGTATGCTGTCAAATTCTAATTAGTTAATTATTCTGAAAGGCCGACAAACTGTGTCTTCATTTTCCTCTTAAAATATGAGATATTCTAGTTAGATGGTTCCAGTACAGTTTGATGCTTTTGGCAGGGTACTTCCACATTCAGAAGGCATAAAAGTTGTGATGATTAGTTCCCTATCACAGGTTCACATTGCTCATAACAGAGCAGGCTGACTAAAAACATCTTCACAAAAACTGCCTTTACTTCCCTAAAAATAATCAGTTTATAGTTGAGTATCCCTGAGATAATTTGCTATGATTATCTAAAAGAAATTCTGTTTATAGTAATACACTGTTCATCGATTATCAAATGACTAGTGAATTGATTACATACACACACACAAACTGGCTCTCCCTACCCGAAAATCACCACTTTTTATCTGTACATACCTCTGATGTTTGACCATGGCCAAGTGAAATAAATATGGCTGTAGTAATGTATTTCAGCTTGCTTTATGCAAACATAGTCATTCAAGTGCAAACAGAAACATTTGTACACAGTCATACTCATAAATACACACAACACCTGGCTTGATAAACTGCTGCTCTGATGTATCATACATGGAAAGGCACCTCTTCTCCTAAAATAATCACTTTCTGATTGAACACATCTCTGACCTATGACTGTCAAGAAGTATTTTACAGGCCACTGAGAATACTGTAGGATTAAAAATAGCATTTACAGTTTAGATCTTTTACTTGTAAACGTACCCTTCTGTGCAGATGCATAGCCCTAATAACACTGTAAAGTTTTCCTCATACACTGAACAACAGTCTAAAGCAGGTAGGGAAACCACTACTGTGAGATTTTTTTAAGTGCTTACCTGGAACCAAAAAACACACTATTCATAAGAGATATTAATGTTCTCCAACAAGATGAAGGGATGCATAGAGTTCAGTCCTCCAGCGTGCCCCATCAACTAATCCTTGCTAAGCTAGGTGGACTTGTACATTCCCACCAGCTCCACCTTGAGACACAGTGGCTATGCTAGTGCCAGCTGTCCTATGAATCATTACTGGGATTTCTGCCAAAAAGAGTTTAAGTTTGAAGGTGCATATTGTGTGGTATTTACCACAATGTGTTGGACTGTAAGAGCTGGTGGAGCACTTTGGGGGTGGGGGCTAATTTTCTCCACTGAAGTACAGCCATTGAGTTTGTATATATAACTTTGGTGGGGTGAGGAAAGAGGAACATGTCCCTCTCCAAAGAACATCTTTGTTGTTAAGGTTTCTGACTCATTGGTTTCAACGTTCATCTTTTGAAAACAGACAAGTCGAAGGTGTGCGCTGCAACAACTCACAGGTAAACCATTAATGCCACACCACTTCCTCATCTTCCTCATCTGTTTCAGTGACAACTTTCCTGCTAGACCGAACTTTAACCCTTGCTTGTTCATATATAATCTTTGCAGTTTCCCCAAACCAACTATATTATACATTATTGGGTACTTTATCCTCACCGACACTTTTCACAGCCAGGCTCTACAGCATACGAATGTGCATTACAACAGTTAGCTCCAGACTAAGTCTACACTCTTGTTCTTTTATTACTAACACATTATGTTACACAAGACACAGGTTCTTCTTAGTTATTAGCCAAAATCTTTGCTTGGCAACAACCTTTCTGAAAATGTTATATTACATTGCCCTACATCATTTCTTTTGGACAATACCTCAGATCTGAAGCTAATGAAACTGTATGCTCTCTGTACTTGCAGCAATTAGTACTGCAGCAAAATTACCAATATTGAAAGCTGGATCTCACAAAATACTTCATGATATAATTACAATATGTGAGCCATGGCTTAAAACATTTCTAACTTGGAAATCCTTCTAGTCACATGTAATAAACATCACACTGGGACTGAAAGGGTTGCAATCATCCATTCCAACAGTACTGGCTGCATAATATGGCCCATCAAAATTTCCAGTTTTATTAAGGCAGAACATAGGAACAATCCTAAACAAGTGCTCACTGTGACCCTAAAATGCAGAGTCATCTGTAGTACGCAGACAAAGTTATTGCCTCCTTTTTCAAAGCACTTTAGAGTGCTCACCTCCGAAAATGAACATGTTCACATGTGATAATACTTGTGTAAATTCCACTCATCAAAATCAGCCTATAAGGTAGTCAAATAATACTGTGCTTGACTTATAGTGAGAGAGAGATCGGGAATAAAAAACATTCCACTACCAGATGGGTGAACAATGGTAGCAGCACAAATGCAAAGCAGCAAGGAAATGGCAGTGTGGGTGCAACACATACACGAGCACTGATTACAATACCTAATACTAACACGTTAACACAGTAAAAAAAAAAAAATAGCAGGGAACATCAGTGTAGGTGCAACACATACACGAGCACTGATTACAATACCTAATACTAACACGTTAACATACTAAAAAAAAAATAGCGGGAAACATCAGTGTGGGTGCAACACATACACGAGCACTGATTACAATACCTAATACTAACACATTAACACAGTAAAAAAAAATAAAAAATAGCAGGGAACATCAGTGTAGGTGCAACACATACACGAGCACTGATTACAATACCTAATAGTAACACGTTAACACAGTAAAAAAAAAAAAATAGCAGGGAACATCAGTGTAGGTGCAACACATACACGAGCACTGATTACAATACTTAATACTAACACATTAACACAGTAAAAAAAAATAAAAAATAGCAGGGAACATCAGTGTAGGTGCAACACATACACGAGCACTGATTACAATACCTAATAGTAACACGTTAACACAGTAAAAAAAAAAAAAAAGCAGGAAACATCAGTGTGGGTGCAACACATACACGAGCACTGATTACAATACCTAATACTAACACATTAACACACATAAAAAAAAAAAAAGCGGGAAACATCAGTGTGGGTGCAACACATACACGAGCACTGATTACACTACCTAATACTAACACATTAACACACAAAAAAAAAAAAAAGCGGGAAACATCAATGTGGGTGCAACACATACATGAGCACTGATTACAATACCTAATACTAACACATTAACACACATAAAAAAAAAAAAAGCGGGAAACATCAGTGTGGGTGCAACACATACACGAGCACTGATTACAATACCTAATACTAACACGTTAACACAGTAAAAAAAAAAAAATAGCAGGGAACATCAGTGTAGGTGCAACACATACGCGAGCGCTGATTACACTACCTAATACTAACACATTAACACAGTAAAAAAAAAAAAAAATAGCAGGGAACATCAGTGTGGGTGCAACACATACACGAGCACTGATGACAATACCTAATACTAACACATTAACACAGTAAAAAAAAAAAAAAAATAGCAGGGAACATCAGTGTAGGTGCAACACATATGCGAGCACTGATTACACTACCTAATACTAACACATTAACACAAAAAAAAAAAAAAATAGCAGGGAACATCAGTGTAGGTGCAACACATACACGAGCACTGATTACAATACCTAATACTAACACGTTAACATACTAAAAAAAAAAAAAAGCGGGAAACATCAGTGTGGGTGCAACACATACACGAGCACTGATTACAATACCTAATACTAACACATTAACACACATAAAAAAAAAAAAGCGGGAAACATCAGTGTGGGTGCAACACATACACGAGCACTGATTACACTACCTAATACTAACACATTAACACACAAAAAAAAAAAAAAAGCGGGAAACATCAGTGTGGGTGCAACACATACACGAGCACTGATTACAATACCTAATACTAACACATTAACACACATAAAAAAAAAAAAAGCGGGAAACATCAGTGTGGGTGCAACACATACACGAGCACTGATTACAATACCTAATACTAACACGTTAACACACTAAAAAAAAAATAGCGGGAAACATCAGTGTGGGTGCAACACATACACGAGCACTGATTACAATACCTAATAGTAATACACGCGTGTATATATATATATATATATATATATATATATATATACACACACACACACACACACACACACACACACACACACACACACACAGACACACACACACACAGAAAATCAGCAAGGAAATGACAGTCTGGGTGCAGCACATGCACAAGCACAATTACAATACCTAGCACACGCACACAAACAGCTACGTATCCCATGCATGAATAGTGATTAAGGCAATTCAATGCACATGTATTAACAATGGCCATAATTCAATCCCCCCAGATGCTCCAAAATCTTCAGCTGCTTAGGCTATTCTGCCTTCGGTAATCCTCAGTATTAAAGTTGGGATGTTTCCCTGTGAAAATGGAATTCTAGCACATTTCACTACTAACCAATCTGTCTTATCACAACATATCTACATCATTGCTGGAATGATAACAATTACAGGAAAGTATAACATTTCACAGTAGATTCTAGCCTTAAACCTTGAAAATACTGCAGTTACTGATACTATGGATTAATGCATGAATGACCACCATCCTATAGCTGGTGAATATAGTCATTTAAAGGTTAAAGAAAAAATAACACTAAATTATAAAAGTTTTTTTTATTTTTATTATTTAGGTCTTTTTGTATCCTTGCAGTTAACAGTCTGTTGCCATCAGTTTCTCTCTCTATTCACCAGGTCTACTAAACTTACTGTAGCCTTCCTTGGGCTCTGTCTGACTCATGGGCAGGACCAGTGAGGAAAGGACAATTCTGTCAGATCGCCAGACCACTGCTGAGGGGTATTTTGTTTATGCCCCAACTCTTTCCCCTTCCATCCACACATTCCTACTGAACATCCAGAGGCAGATGTGCAATAGTGACAAGGTGGTATATTGTCCAGCATCTGCAATGACTCAGCCAGTCTCCCCTGCCTATTCCCTCTGTGTTTACAATCATCCCCAAGTATCCACAACCTCTGCCAGGGATTGACTTACTGACTTGAAGGTGCACTCAAGTGCATACCCTCCCACCCCACATCCAAATGGGCATGCCTGTTCTTTCCTGCCAGTGCCTCAGATGACCAAGCTGCTAGTTGAATTCAGGTCACCAGGGCTGCAGTCACAGCTTTAACCCTCTATGCCGTGGTGCTGGCTAAACTATATAAAGAAACAGTAAAAACTTTGACAAAGCTCAATTACTCTCCTTAAACCAAAATCTTCAGACTTGAACATATTTCTGATTACTTCAACACATATAATAGGCCTTATAAAATAAGAACAGTTATGTTCACAACATAACATAACATAACATAAGGCAGTTCTGTGACTTAACGCATTGCTTCTTTCTCAAGCATTATGAAGCCAGAGTAGCTCTTTATCCTACACGAGTGCATTCATATAAAAATAAGAGAGTTCCCTTGCCTCTTGAGATGGCTATGATAGTCTACAGCTTACTGTAACCATTATACCTCAGATACATGAGATACAAGTCACAAACTAAGCCTTATATGTAGATAAGATTGTGGTTTGTTAGTGTAGTGGATAAAATGGCATGTTCAGGTTTAAAAATATTGATAAAAATATAATTAAACATACCCTGCCAACCACATAGATCCCATCTGCCTCCTGTATCCACAGGCAATGATCATCCATACCTGTGTGCTAGTAGATCCTTACCTCCAGTCTTCACTTAGCTGTGATTTTAATATAAATTAATTTAATTCCTTAAAATATTTTACTACAGAGATATAAAAGCATTGCTTATTTACTTTGTTGCTACCAGCACTATTTTTATTAATTTTTACACGTCATTATAAAAACATTCCAGTCCATAACAAAATAGAAATGGTTAATATCTTCAATAAAATTTTGTTTATGGACAGCCTAGACCCTATAAGTCAAAAAATCAATGTCGCATGCTGTGATTTCATTACATCCTGATCCCAGAAACAGAATCTGCATTACCCAAGATTAAAGCTACTACTTCTGTGGGTCCCAGCAGTACACTAGAATGTATCATTTGTGCTTCAGGATCACTAATTACCCCTCTGTGCCTTTTACTGAATTAATTTCTCAGAAATGAATATGTTTCAAGTTTCTGGATGCCAACCAATGTGACATGTATTTATTCGTTTGTTTGTACATTAATAAGGTAGGTGGGCTGGTTAAATGCTGTTTTTGGCAAAAGAACTCAGCATAAGGCAAACAATTAGAAGCACTGCAGTTTTATACAATGCAGGAATTATCGATTAATTAGAACAGCTCTGCCCAGAGTTTTTCTTTTTACAAGAGATCAGTATACAGTCAATAGCCCCCTTTTACAGCTCAGTAGCAAAAAATAGACACTGACAAGTAAGGCATTTGAAATTAAACTTGAGAAACAGTTTGCTAAAAGGCTCATACCAACAGCAGTTTATTAGCATACAGTTTTAGTAAACCACATTTACCAAAACAGCATACATACTGAAGTGTTGGGAATTAAAACATAAGATAAGTTTGCTCAAAGGATGAGTTCAGCAGCACAGTAATATTGTATAGAAAGGATATAAAAGATTGCACAGCAGCAATTCATACAGTTTTGTATTTTGTTCAACAGAATTTGATATCGGTCATTCAGCAAAACCTTCCTTAAGGGGAGCCAATCATCTGGTTCTATGAACTTTATACTACCATAAGTCACACTTATCTGCTTAGCAAAGTCACAGTAGGAATTAGATGATTCATTATTATCAAACATAACATTACAACATCTGAGCAATTTCTGCCAAACCAGACATTAACGATCAAGGATTTTCACAGGGATTGCTGCGACGAAGTTCTACGTGTTACCAATGTTTTGGTTAATTGTCACTAAGTGCTTACAGATGTCTTGTAGATGTTCAAAGGTTTACTCAAATGTGGGTAATACCACCACAAGCAATAGGTATTACTTTGTGGGAGACTGCAGTACAGCTGGGAGTATAGTGGAAATTTTCCCTTCCATAGTTCTAGAATCTCAGAGTTGGTATATATGTATATAATTATTTATTTATACACGAAGCAGGGGGGTGTGGGAGGTTACAGAAGAGCTTGTCCCTGCAAAATCACTTCATATAACCTTTATGAGTGGGTTTTGGGGTTTATTTCAAGTTTTTATGTTGTTTATTTCTTTGATATTCAACATCTCTGCATTCAATTGCATGAAATATATTCATTCTTACTGATTACTTTGTTATTGCTAAAACTATGAGTGCAAGCCTCCATTGGGTATTTGTAATTTTCTTCAGTAGTATTGTCCACAAAGCTATCTTACCATCTAAACATTATACTGGTCAATATATACAAAAAAGAGGGTTATACTTAAGTGGCACTTTGATGGCTGGGTAGAGAGACCAGGAGTTACAAATGATTTACATCAGGGGGTCTATCTTTTGTTTTTTTTTTTTTAATTTTCCATATGCAATATTTTAATTTCCACTTGTGAAGATAAAGTTTATATTTTCAATCTCGGAAGATTTAGATATGTCAGTACCCTTAATGTATGAATATCCAGTTATTTTCTAATTTGATAATAGTGGAAATTAATTACTTAACATAAGCATGTGCTACAGTACAAATTACTGTTCTACCGTATCCTTACTTAGCCTTCATCTTTTTAACAACCTGGGTGCTGTAGTGTCAAAACAATCTTACATGTGTTAGATAAATACTGTTAAGACTGAAAACATGTCAAGGAAGCAGCATCTCAGCTAATCAAAGCAATATGTAACAGGGGTGTATATATTCCCAGCTACACAACAGTTACTAGATTTGCCTCACTACTCTTATACTTGGGTTAGCAATTTCCCATTCAAATAATAATTATGATGAATCTGATTGTATGACACAACAGTTTATATCTATGTTCAATTTTTATTTCTCTTCAAACATTGTATAAAATTAATCTATTTTTGCTGTATGTATTTCCTCATGATTGTATGCTTAATTACTTAATTGTTTGCAAATAAATATTACTGCTGTCATGGAGCTTTTCTCCTTGGGTCTCTGGTGAAAAAGGGTATCTACCCAGCCAGACTAACCCAGTTAACAAATGGCAAATAAATAAATAAATAAAATAATACTGTCAGGTATGTATTTTTATTTATTTACCATCAAATATGGATATTGTGATATTACAATAAATGCAGTCTTCTCTGACATAAACAATATATAGCTTATAAGAAGTTTCAAATGTTTTGATGTACATCTGTCTTTATGGTCAAAGGTTGTTAAAACTTTGTTTTTTGATGCAGGTAAATCATAGGTAAACATTGCTTTATGCGCACCTCAGAAAGGCCGAAAAGCTCAAGCTTACCTTAACAACACTCTGTATAAACCACATCATTATTCAAGAAATTCCGGATCTCTTACAATAATCACAACATATGTTGAGATAAATTCACAAATTAAGTTGGCATAAGCCTTTGGAATAAACTTGCAAAATATTGCAGATAACACTAGAGCACCTGTTTTTAAATATCAGCCCTGATATTAATATGGAATCACTCAATTATGAACTGTTACTGAAGATAAGCTCCAGGATGGCTAAATTCCATAAGCTTACCTATGAAACTTATTACTGGTGCACAGGGAAAAAAATATTCCAGCTTTCTGGCTGCCATAAATATAGCACATACAAGATGTGTAACTGGATTAAAATTACAGAAAAGCTAGGACTAGTTGGCAGAGTCATAACAGAATCATGCTAAGAATATCAGTCTGTATTACAAAATGTTAACAGAGAGGCAGAAATTCAGCAAATTTTGACTCTTCATCCTACAACTACAAACAAAGCCATCACCTGCTCTCAGGCTTGAAATATTGCTAGGATGGGAATACTCTACACAATTTCATTTGGGTCAGTGAGGCTGGCATATCTCTCACCATTTTGTTGGCTCTGTCTTTTAATCTCACACATTTCTGGACATGACAAAACAGAAATGTCAGCCTTCTATATTGCTAGGGTATTAAAATGATCATGTCCATGGTCCTAGTTAGTGTATGCACAGACATGAATACACACACACACACACACACACACACACACACACACACACACACACACACACACACACACACACACACACACACACAGTGAGACAGAAATGCTATGTGCAGCTAAGGGAAACAAGAAATATGTTTGTCAGTCATAGGACATAAATATTTTTATTGCTATACTGTCTGCATTATGTAATCAAGCATTTTTAGAGTATAAAATATAAACAACTAATGTGACCAATCACCTTATTCTTATTAAGGAAAGAAGAAGAGACATCCATCCCATAGAAAATATAAGCAACTAATGTGACCAATCACCCTATTCTTTTTAAGGAAAGAAGGAGACATCCATCTCATAGAATACACACAGACACACACACACACACACACACACACACACACACACACACACACACACACACACACACACACACATAAAACCAATTTCATATGCTCACTTCAGTGGTACATGCTTCAGTGGTACAGAAGGCACAAAACAACACATCTATAAATGTGTGATAGCATTTAAGTGTAGATAGTGGAGCTGCAAGCATGGATTCTGTCACTGTTGTGAGGGAGCCACTAATGTTATGCAGGAGATCAGTGCTGCTGCACTGTGTCTTTCTTTCCTATAACTGTATTTATTACTCAGGCATATTACCTGCCTTATGTTCCACCCCTCTCATCCATCACTTATAACTCATCTGTGCTGTCACTTATATCGGCTAGTGACGTTCTATGATCAGTGAAAGATGGTAGCTGAATGACACCTCTGTATCACTGTTCATGCAATAATTGGGACACAACTGGTAATGGAGAAGGAGTGCATGTATTTTAACACTGTAGAGATCCAGCTAGACAGGAAAGACTGCAATATGGAATATAGGAGCAACACAGATATGTACCCATACCAGTGATTAACCAAGATGACATTACTGGCAGTTGCTATGGCAACAAGTGTCTGACATCAGTGCAAGTATACCTGAAATTAAGTGTCAAATGGCAGTGCACCATACCTAGTCCCTACTTCACTCTGGTGATGGGGGGGGAGTAATTGTATATTCTTCCTTTGCCAAGACTGCAGAATAGGAATCATTTTAGTTCATTATGCTAACAGAGAGACCTGGTCAAAGCTTCTGATGTTAGCAAAAAACTGTTGTACAACATTTTCAGGAAAAGAGAATGAAGAGAAAGCCAACAATGGAATGGTTTGTATTCTGTAACCCAGAAAAGGTGTGGCCTTGAGAAGGAGACAGGCTTGAGATGGATGGTGAATCCCAGAATGCACAGGGGGAGCATGGTGAAGTGCAAATCCTGCAGAAGCCTGGCTTTAGAGGGAGACTGAAGAAGCAGGCCATCCACTTATGAGAAAATCTGGATTCCCCAAAGCTGGCAAAAGGTTATGACAGAGACTAAACTTTAGGTAAACACCCTTGGGGCTGTAGAAAGACCAAAAGAAAAAGCAGAGAATAAAAAATGAAAGGAAGAAACAGACAAATGTAAAAACTTCCTGAATAGAGGGTAAATGGGAATATGAAGATAAGTGTCCTTTAGGTCTAGGGAGATCAGAAAAGCCTGTAGGAGTAAGAGGTGAAACAGAGACTGGAGGGAAACCATCCAAATGGAAGGAATCTTTAGAAAAATATATATAAGAACACTACACCTGTTGCAGCACTTGTAGAGAACACCACCAATACTAGTATAGTGAATTAGCGAATTTTATTTTTAAAACATTAAGCACTTTCATTCCTACTTATGTCAGAACTTCATCAGAACTATAAAACACACACTCAAGAAGTTTAAATACAAGTTAAAAATCAAATGATGAGCATATCAAATAAAAAATAATCAAACAATTAATTAACTAATAACACTTCATATTTTTTTTTACTTGAGAACTAGATTTAAAGAACAGGAGTCATTCAAACCAGGACAATTCATGGCATTTAATTTTAACTACCATTTTAGTTCACACAGATCTAAATATTCATTTACAATCCAGTACTGAGGATGTTGGTCTGGAGGAGGTTGATGAAGACCTGAAAAGGGGGAAGGGATTTCCACTCCTTAAAATAATCATGACAGATAGTGGACAGAACCCAGAATTTGAAGTAATCTCTTTCCCAATAGGGAAAGCCTGAGAGACAGGGCAACCTGTGTGACAGGGAAGGGAGAAAGTATGTCAGATGGAGTCAGATTTGCCATGAAAAGAGGGCTTTAAGTTTTAGAAGTCTGTTTGGGTTTATCAAAGAGCATACACTTAGGAGCCCTCTTCCCCTTGGTAGGTTGACAAGGCTGTCTATACACAAAGGCAGATTTAGAAGGATAGTTTCTCTGAAATTTGGCATGGAAGAAACAAAGATATACTTAAGATCCTGCATCACCTTACCTTTGTCTTGCCGAGTCTAAAACAAGTCAGCAGCAGCCATACCACAAAGATTCTGATTGTCCAAAGGATAATCAAGGAGCTTGGTCTTAGCATCATCAGGTAAAGCTTGGAGGCAAAGCCAAGAGTACCTCTTCACAACTGAACCAGAAGGAGAAGTTCTATAGGATGCATAGGATGCATCAGCTGCATCATAACTACATCTGATGGACTGATGGGCAAGCAACCAAAGAAGTGGAACTCAATAAGGAGAGAGCAGCAGTCTTACCTACTGATTCAGGAATGTCAGGAACCCCCTCCTCCCAAGTTGGACAAAAGGGCCAAAACATACACGGTCTAATGGGTTTGATGATTAATGGCACTGAAGGCCAGAGTGGCTGACGTATACACTTTTTTCCCCAACTTCTCCATAGCTCAGCTCTTTTTATCAGAATGTAGATGCTTGCAAGAGGGCAAAAGCTTGAATGGCTTGTCAACAGAAATGGAGACAACAGCAGGTTCTGAAGGAGGACACTTAAAGCGGTACTTACAGGCCTCAGGTACCTTATAAAAATGGTCAGGCTCTTTATGGGCCTGAGGCTGGGACTCAGGATTCAAAGAGGCAGATGTAAATTTATCCAACAAGGCATCCTACATGGGGGGACAGCAGAAGGTTGAGGAGATTACATTTGCAACAACTCATAATACCACTTCTGAATATCAGACTTATGAGCAATCACACTTAAAATACTCCATCGTGCAAACTACTGTGTCTCCAAAGGACAACTCCTTAAAGGGAGAATCATGACTCTAGGAATCCTCTGCCTTGGACCCACAGTCCAAGGCAGATATAAA
This sequence comes from Protopterus annectens, assembly GCF_019279795.1. Taxonomy (NCBI): domain Eukaryota; kingdom Metazoa; phylum Chordata; order Ceratodontiformes; family Protopteridae; genus Protopterus; species Protopterus annectens. The sequence continues at coordinate 842,631,151 of NC_056748.1, read as the reverse complement.
TCATGAGGAGAAGATCAATGACTTACCCACTGAAACCACCTCCTCATCTTAAAAATCAGACTCCCTAGTACTATAGCAAGAGTGGAGCGCGAAGGAGAAGCAGAACCAGATATCCCCTGAGGTGGTCTTAAGGCCATTAGGGCATTAAACAAGCCCTGGGTAAAATCCTGCCATTCTCTCTAAGGATCCTTAGCAATGGGAGGAATATGCTTAGTTTTCTGCTTCTTCT
>NC_056748.1:842428422-842625922 GCF_019279795.1 Protopterus annectens | reverse complement strand
AATGTGAGGTTCTGACTGAGGGATGTTATCCAGGGTTAGTATGTGAGCAGATCCAAGTGGTTATTAGGTGATCTTTTATTTCTTAAAGATGGTGGTGCTGGAGGTGGATCTAATATCTATGGGTAGGGAGTTCCAGATTTTAGCGATGCTGTTGGAGTAGAGAGAGTCACCAGCATTATTGTTGCTTTTAGTGATGTTTAATATGTTTTTGCTACTGGAGTGCAGGGTTTGGTTATTGGAATAGTGGGTAACTAGGCCTTTGAGAGAGGGAATTTTTTTCGTATTGGTTGAGTATTTGGTGAGCCATGGAGAGCTGGTTAAAGGTTAGTAGGTTGGGGAATTCTAGCCATGAGAGTTGTTTGAGAGGATGACAGTGATGGGATCTGTAGCAGGCATCTGTAGTGAACTTTGCTATTTTATTATAACAGCTATCTAGTTTGTTTATGTAACTTTTCTTGCAATTGGTATAGTTGGGAGATGCATATAGGAGAGTAGAGACAAGGTGGCAATCAGACTTTGGATATGCTTGTGAGGAAAAGTTTGCTCCTGTATAGGCTACCCATTTTTTTGTGGACTTTCTTAATTGTTTGGTTTATGTAGAGATCAAAGTTCATGTTTGGTGTGGGGGACTGGGGTAATGATGTTATTGTTTGATGAGATGATTTTGAATAGAGAATAGTCTGGAGATCTTGTATGGTGAAACAGAATGGGTTTTGTTTGTTGGGATTAAGTATTAACTGGGCATTTGGTTAACCAGGTTTCTACTTTAGAAAAAGCTTGCTGTGTTATTTGCTGGAGATGGTGGAGTGCTGGGGCTGCATATATTAAGATGGTGTTATCGGCATACTGTATTGACATAGCGTCATTGGTGGCAATATGCAGATTATTAGTGAATAATGTAAAGAGAAAAAGGCCAAGAACGGATCATTGTAGGACCCCTAAGGTAACTGGTAGCAGTGGGGAGAGGATGTTACCCCATTTTACTGCTTGCTGCCTTCTTGTGAGATAGTTCTGGAAGCAGGTGAGTTTTGAGTGTCCAATTCTAAATTGTGATAGTGTGTTTAAGAGTTTGGAGTGCAAGACCATGTCAAATGCTTTTGAGAAGTCCATAGACTTATGAGATCAGGTTACATTCATTTCTGAGAAGGCTGATAGAGTTAGTAAAGCTTAGAAGGGCAGTGGTTGTACTATGGTGCGGGTAGAATCCATGCTGAGTTTTGGATAGTAGATTGCTAGTTAACAGATAGTGGAGGAATTGGGTATGGGTGCATTTTTCCAGGATTTTTGATAGCAGAGAGAGGATAGCAATTGGATGGTAGTTGGAAAGCTCCTTAGAGGTGCCTCCTTTATGTAGTGGGATGATGTGGGCTATTTTCCAGATAGTTGGGATTTGTTGTTCAGTGATGAAGTGGTTTATGAGGATGGAGACAGGATATGTGATGGCTTCTGCAGCAATTTTGAGAAAGTCTGTAGATAGGCTGTCAGTGGCCAAGGTTGTTGGTTTGAGTTTTTTTGAGGTATTTTTTTATGGTGGCAGTAGGAATAGACTATAAGGAGAAGTTACTGTTTTGTGTTAGACAGAAGGGGGGATTAGTGTTCATTAGCATGAGTACAGAACTGGTGAAAAATTTGTTAAACTGTGTGTGTATGTTATCTGTAGTGTTGTCTGTGCTTGGGGAGGGGTACTGATTTGGCCAGGCTGAAGGATTTTCTTGATTGCTGACCAGAACTTTTGTGGGTTTCCTTGGTGTTCTAGTTACATGTTAGTATAGTATTCTTTTTTGTCTAGTCATATGTTTTCTGGTAGAATTTCTTATTTCTAAGTATTTCTGATGACTGGCTAGTGTTTTCTTATGGTAGCAATTGTCCCTGGCTTTGTCTATTGTTTTTAGTAGAGTTCTTGTGTCTTTGGCTAGCCATGGAATATAGCTGGGTTTTATCCTAAATGTTCTGGGTGGGGCAAGTCTGTTTAGGATGCTAATGAAGGTGGAGTTAAAGAACTCCACTGCCTCATCTAATGGGAGATGCTTGAGCGGTGCCCATCTGCAGCTTTTGAATGTGGATAAGAACTCTTGGGGGACTTGATTTTTTTTTGTTTCTTATTTGCTGATAGGAGGGGGTTTTGGAGGGGACTTATTTGCTGCCAGAGTAAAAAGGTTGGCAGCAGTCACTAAAGCTATCAGGGAGACAGCCTGTAAGCTGAGAGAGGCTGGGTTGATTGGGTTGTATCCAATCTAAGATTGATTCTTTTTTGATGTTTTGTCTATCCTGGTAGTCCGTTGGATTACTTGTGAGAAGTCAAACAGTGAAATATGGTTTGCGGGGGTATACGAGTTGCAGGTATTCCAATCGATATTAAAGTCTCCAAGCATAACTGCTTCTTGGGGGAGGAGCTTGCTTGCCATTGTAGGATGTGCTCTAGAGCAGGGATATTATTCCCTGGAGGGATGTAGACACCTACTATGTTTATTTGCTTTTTAGAATTAAGTAGAAGTTTAGTTAATATTCCTGCATTTGTGACATCTGAGATGCTTATGTCTAATGTTTGAAGGGTTAGATTATTTTTGTATAATATGTCTACCCCCTGCCTCTTTTTCCTATCCGGTCTTGTCTATGTTATAGCCAGGGGGTGTTATCTCATTGCTGTTAATCTCTGGTTTAAGCCATGTTTCTGTTAACACAATTATATCATGTGAATAGTCGGAGAGGGTGGCGGGGAATTCACCAGTCTTGTTGAGAATACTTCTAAGGTTTATGTTTAATATTAGGAGACTGGAGTTTTTTCTGGTAAGGTTTAGTGGGGCTGATTGTTTGTTGATAAATTTTGTAGGGGGGGCAGGGTTGGGATGTATGTCTCCACTAACAATTAGTTGAGATGCAATATTAATTACTATTTTTATGTATTTTTGTAATGCTTTATCATATGTCAAGGAGGTATGTGATTGTGTTTTGAGGGGGACAAGATTGAATGTGAATAGGGAGGTGTTGTCGATATTAAAGATGTTAGCAGCAATGATAATGGAGGTTTCTATTTGTTTTGATGGGCAGAGAGTTCTGTAGGTGTGGTGCTGCCACGTGGTATTAAGATGTTTATGACAGGATGTGAGCTGTGTAGCTATTAACAGAAGCAGGAGGGTAGGAATACGATAAAGTAACATATTGTACTATCTATGGATGTAGAGTATTAAGTATGAGTTTCTGTTTAATGTGGGATTAATGCGATGGTAGGGTATGGGTGATGTGTGTTTAGTGACTGGATATATACTGAAGTCAATTACATAACTAGGAGAGATTAGTTGTAGGTCATATATATGCACGCACACATACACACACACATACACACACACACATATATATGAATATACATATATAGATAGAGAGAGAGATAGATAGACAAACCATACCTCTCAACCTCTTAGAGCAAAAAATCTGGACAAAGCCATAAATAATGGGGGAACAAAGGCCCCAAAATAGAGACAATTTTTAAATATTACTCTTACAAACTTATAAATTTGCTAGAATAACAGGATTTGCATTAGCATGGATTTCCTGAAGGGTATGAAGTCTGAAAGCTAAATGATTGTCCTTCTTTTCTAACTTCAATCTTTAATGATTTCCCAGTGCTTTGTCAGGAAAAACAATTTTATGAGAATAAACCTCCAAAGAGAAGAAATCCATGGCTCTTGTTATGGGTGTATAAAAACAAAATTTAATCTGACCAAAACTCTTAAAACCACAAAAAAACAATAAAAGCTTGAAATATGATAAACACTTTCATTTTGTACAATACCAAAACTTCATCAAATCTGAATATAAATATACACATTTACATATATTTATATAAATATAACTATAGACACAAACACACACACGCGCGCGGATAACCAGGTCTACTTCACATAACCGAACACTCAAATGTTCATAATTCATATGGCCGAGACCATATGATCGAACATTTGAATGTTTGAAAATGTGAACTAGACCCATAAAAATAAAAAACACACATTAAACTGTATATAGCAGGGGGCCCTGCACCTTCCACACCCCCCTACTTAAATATACCAACTCCGAGATCGCACTACAGTGAGAACAAGGAAAATCTCCCGGTCTGTGCTGTATGCGATTTCCCGTTCAGAATGTCAGTATTTCAAAACTTCGAACATATGGTTTGCGATCATATGGGTTTCAAAGTTTTGAATTTTGCCATTCTGAAGGGGACCCAAATACATATACATTTACACACATATGTATATATATATATATATATATATATATATATATATATATATATATATATATATATATATATATATATATATATATATATATATATATATATATATATATATATATATATATATATATATATATATATATATATATATATATATATATATATATATATATATATATATATATATATATATATATATAAAAACAAGAAACTTCAATGGCTAGGTGTATTTTAGCACTTTCATTCTTTAGTCCATTACAAATGTGCTAAAATACACTAATTTAGCCTGTGAGTTTTTCTTCTACCTAGCCTTTCAAGTTTTTTGTTTCCATAAGTTTTTATTCAAGTGTTTCTTTGGTCATTTTGTTGATATATATATAGATGGGTCTACTTGATATAGTCGACATTTCACAATGTCGAAATTCATATCGCCAAGACCATATGATCGACATTTGAAATGTCGACCATACAAGTAGAACATAAAAAACAAAAAAAATTACCTTAATGTTGCCCCCCTCCACCCACCATGGGGGGCTCCGCCCCACACACACCCCAGAACTTAAATATACCAACTCCGAGATCGCACTACAGTGCGGAAGTGTAAATCTTTCCATTCCGCACTGTAGGGAGATGCCAGTTCCCCATGGTCGACATTTCAAATTTCGATCATATGGTTTCGGCCATATGAATGTCGACGTTGTGAAATGTCGACCATTCGAAAGGGACCCATATAGATATAGATACACACACACACACACACACACACACACACACACACACACACATATATATATATATATATATATATATATATATATATATATATATATATATATGGTACTTGCGTATTATTGCAACCAAATTTTTGCGGTTGTGAAATTCGCCTAGTTCAAGTGAAATGAGGCATTGAAACACTGCGAGGTGTTGATCAAAGTCCTTAGTTGTAATGAAAAAAGTTTGGATTACCTTCTGCAAGAGAAACCAATTCAAAAGTAGTCTTCCAGATTTCCATGCATTAGAACTGCATAGGTGAATTGTAATGTGTGCTATCGTACTGATAAATGGAATCTGTAAGTACCGATTTCTCCAGTTTTTAAAAAGGGTAAAAGATCAAGCTTTAAATTATGTCCCTGTATTGTGTGGGTCAGAATTCACAAATGTGATTTACTATTAGGAAAACTCAGAGCAGAAGGGATGAATGACTTTACAATGAGCTACTGTTTAGTGGATTCCATGTTTACCGGCCTTTTATATATTTTTTAAACATGTCGGTGTCTGCATTACCTTGAATGCACTTGGGAACACTGATACCTCTCTAGTGTCCAGATTTCTGCCTCATAGTTTTAAATTATTCCATGCAAGTTGTATTTGTGTGGTGTCCGACTCATCATTGAGTGTTAATGTCAGTAAATAACGGCATTCGTTTCTTTTCAACTGGGAAGAATGATGGCAGGTTTGGAAACTGCTTGTGAGAACAGGTAATCTCATCAGTGCTACATCGTATAGGATTCCGGTGTATAATTGCTGTACAAACTAGCTGTGTATGTATGCAGCTTAGTGTGCACCTGAAACTTGACCACTGTAATGTGACAGTAGAAAAAACTTGGAAGATCAATTCTGAGTTGTGCATGCACTCGTTTCACTTGAAGTATCTGAAAAATCTGGTTGCGATAATACGTAAGTACTATGTATATTTATATATATATATACGTTTATTTATTCAAATAACTAATCATCAAACCCTATACATCGAAGTTTCTATTCAGTGAACTATCTAAACAGCAAATGAAAATGTAATTGTTTTACTTGGCCAACACCAAAAACATAAAATATGCTGTGATAATAAACTGTAAACTATAAAGTGCATTAACGTCATTCATGAGTTTATTAACATCAAACTTGTCTGTAAATAATAAAGTGCAAGATCTTGAGAGGGGCATTATGTTGATGTGTACAAACTGATTAATGCCCAAGAAATACAGAGGAGGATATGTGACGTGGACATGCTAGGGACAAAGGACTTGTAGACAACACTGAAGGCATTTGGTAGGAAGAGACAGGCTAAGTTTGTGGCATGGACATGGGTTAATTTAATATTGGGTTTTGTGTATTGCATGGCTATTATGCTGGAGAAGGATAGTTTGCAGGCCTTGCCAATGTTAGCCTACTTTCTGACAATTAGGGAGACACAGAGATTGTGGCCAGGTAGTGCACGGTTGTGGTATGACCAGCCATTCTGGAAGAGGAAAGTGATAGATAAAATGTTGTGGTGGGATGTCAGGTATGCTGACATTTGTTTGCCAACCATGTTGGACAAAAGCTAGTGGACAGCTGAGATTTGGGAAAGATGTAGGAGAAAGCATTGGGACTTGCTGATCCTTTAACTGGGGAAAGTGTACTTGAGCATTATGCCATTTTGCGCATATACATTCTGCATGTGTAGGAAATCACACTGCCCAAAAATATTGGCACAAGCAAGGTGGAATGGGCCACTTCACTAGATTTGCTCAGGAGTTTAACAGACATGCAGTGATGGGTCAAAAGTACTTTAGGGGGAGGGTGAAATTTTCAAGCCCAGAGGGGCTCATATTCCTTTTGAGGTTTTGTATAAAAAGCAATCTTGGCACATCCCTATTAAGGTGGCAGTTTTGCACCAATTACTGCAATGAGTTACTCATAGTTTTCAATTCAGTTTTTCCATTAAATCTATGGTTAAAAAGAGTAATAAATTGTATAAGAATTTATGTTCCACCAAAGGGAAGGCAGAAATATTGCATGCACTGATTGGCAAGGAAGCTGAAGCAGGTAGGATTTTAGGTCCATTTGAGGTACCCTTGTTTGATGTTATTGTATATTGCGTATCCTCTGTGGTTGGTACCTAAGAAGATGCAAGGGGAATTTGGGATAATTCATCATCTCTCTTTCTCAAAGGGGGTTTCTGTTAATGATTACATTAGTAAGTCAGATTCTCAAGTGCAATATGCATCTCTTGATGATGCAGTAAGGATTATCAAGGAGTATGAAGATCCATGGCTAGTGAAGTTGAATATCAAATCTGCTTTCCATTTGTTGCCGGTGTGTCCAGCTGATTGGCTGATGTTAGGCATGTGTGTGAATGGAAAATTTTATTTCAATAAGGCTATGCCTATGGGCTGTGTGGTTGCTGTGCTACATTTAAGAAATGTAGCCATTTGTCACAATTATGCCAATTTGAGCAGAAACAGTGGTGCTGTTTTACTCACACAATAAGGTGGTAGTGCAGGTTTTGGATAGGAAAACCACTAAGTCTCCTTTGTTTATATTGGTTTTATGGAAACTGGCTTTACAGAGCTTAATTAATTAATTTAACTTTTTTCAGCAAGGCATGTACCAGCCAAGGTTAACCAGAGAGTTGATAGCCTCTCTTGGTTTCACTTTTCCTGGTTTCTGGCATTGGCACCAGCAGCAAGAGGCAGGCTAGTAGTTATTCAAGATGAGGTGTGGAGCATTGGAGGATGGTTAATATGACAGTCTTGGGCCAAGTATACTTGGAGGGTATATAACTTGACCTTAGCTACTTTTTCAATGTTAGCCAATTTTTCTGCAGCACAGAGAATGGTCTTTGGAGCTAGTCACACATTATGAAGTATACGGACTGTCACTAGGGGAGGAAGAGAGAACAATCAAAGTTCATTTGTCAGCTCTCAGCATGGCAGTAAAATTGGATGGTTTGAATGATGTTATGAAAGAGAGATCGGTAGTGAGAATGTTAAAAGGATGGGAGAGGGTGAGATGGAAGAATAACAATGGTTGTCTTCCAGTAACTAGACTGGTTCTCAGGGTTTTGTTGAAAGGTTTTTTTGCTGTTGCTGAGTAATTTGACAGAATAAACGAGTTATACAACACTGGCTGGGGTTATGTATATGGGAGCATTTAGAGACGTGGAATTGCTTGGTACATTGTGGTGGAAAGATGTATGTGCATTGGATTCAGCAGTATTAATATAGCTCAAGAGATCAAAGACTGAGCAGATGGGGTATGGGAGGCCTGGGGTGTTGCCTAAGAGAGGTGAAAGGTTATGTCTAGTAGGTTAGATGAAACAATTGGGGACAATTTTTGGGCAACAGGATGAGGTTTTGGGTTTTTTATACGATTCAGGGCAGAGAAATGCCTGCACTGTGATTCACTAGCATGGTCTGTCAAGCTTTTCACTCTCAAGGTGTGTATGGAAACAAGTTTCCTGCACATTCCTTTCAGACTGAGAGAGCATCTGACCTAACAGAGGAAGGGAAGTCAGTAGAATTCATTAAGAGAATGAGGCATTGGGCCTCTAGAGAGTATTTAGAATCTATAAAATGAAGACGTATTAATGTATTCATTTATTTTGTTTTTCAGATGATACAATGGTTATCCTGGGGCATTCATTTGTATTTTGGGCAGAGAAGAGATCAGTCATGAGGACTGTAGGAACTATACTGGGGATTCCGGAAGTAAGATGGAAGGTTTCACGGCAAAGATTTAGAAGCTTGCTTTGGCATCAGTTGTTTAAGTTTGGGAAGATAAAAGCAGTGTTGGGGTCCCCAGGATTCTGAGTATTCATTTAGGGGGTAATGATTTAGGCTGGGAGCCCAAAAAGCAATTGCTGGTGATGAGTGTTGGTGATTTAGTTAAGTTAAGACAACAGCATCTGTAAATGGTGTTAGTGTGGTCAGAGTTTATACCTAGACTAGTGTGGAAGCAGGCTGCTATCTTTGTAGCATTAGAGAGAGCTACATGTTTTGTGAGTTACAGAGTGTGTTGGTCATTAAGCACCAAGATTTTAATGACAGGGATTTAATTTGGTATCAGAATGATGGAATACATTTAAGTGAGACTGGTTTGGATTTGTTTAATGTTCACATGGCACTGGCTTTACAGGATGTGGTCAGACAATTATGAAAAGCAAAAGGGGGAATATTCTGTGTGCAAACTGATGGGTGGAGAAGAGGGGCTCTGAGTGAAACTCTGTTTTGTTCCCCCTTTCTTGCTTAGCTTGTGAGGTGAGCCGAGGTATGCTATTTTGCAATTTTGGCATTGAGTGAGCAAAGAATGTAATGCTGCTTGTTTATGAGTGAGCAGTCAATGCTGCCCGTTATGTTGCTATGTTTTCCACGTGATCTAAAAAATGTAACCAAATGTTCAATATTCACCATGTTTATAAAATTTAACTGATGTTCAATAATTTGTGCTCTATTTACACATGTGGAGTTGTCAATAAACTGCCATAATGGCATATGTGGTGTAGCTATTGTCTCAAAATGCTTGGACAAAATTCAGTGTTGGATTCAGAACCAGAATCATCACATAAATGACAAATTGCTGTTCACTTTCTTTCCCCTTTGGATTTCGCCATATACCCCCCCCCCCCACCACCGTTCTTCCACCTTTTTTTTTTCTATCCAGCATTATTCTGATAAATGGATTCTGTTGTGGTCTATAGTTACTGTCTCCGATATATTTTTTTCATTTTCATTGTTCACAATCTACAGCATGTTGCTTAACCTCTGTTTCATAATAATTCCTTAGGCGGTCAAACCAGGGATCATAACAGAAGTCATGCGAAGTCAGGTAGATAGTCATTGTTGTACTTAATCAGCACTTCAGAAAACATCAGAGAAGCTGCTTCTGGCATTCCTTGCCATTTGGACAGAGTGTTCATTATCATGGCCTATCCCAGATTTGACCCTCACTTGAAACCCCAGGGGAACCAAATGCTTCAAATGGCATAATTTCAAGCTACCAAGATGCTTTTGTACACAGCATACCTATTTAGACACTGTAAACCAGTCCCAGGACACGTTTTCATTATCAATGCGTTTCTCCTGGGTAGTCGTCAGACGTACATCCATCCATTCAGCTCGTTGTTGTTGCCATACTTCAGTGACCCAGTCCACACCAGTAATATCCACCAATGATTTATTAACACACACAAACATCCAGCTTGGTTGCATTTTCCCCTAAAGATACCATCTTACCACCGGAAATACCTTAAGTGGAACACCTTCAGCAGCTAAACAAGGAATATGAATAATCTTCCTCAACAGTTGAACAGCAGCATTTATGTGCACAGAGTCTAAATATCGACTTTATATCCCACCAAACACTCCAGCATTTGATTACAAAATGCATAGGTTTTATTAGTAGAATAAACCACCACCAAGCAAAGCAGATTGCGATTTCATCTTAACCAAGACTTTGTCGATGTCCATTAATTATATCATTTTTATAGCAAACTCTCTTTTTGGCATCCTTCAACCAGATGATCAACATTTCTTAAATGCATTCTGTTATCATAAATATAACAGCTCTTTTAAGGGAGAAAGCACTCCTTTATTTGTTTTTCAATAAAGTAGTTTTGATTTTTAAACAAGTTATAATTACTTGATTATTCTTAACTCTCTGCCGAGTTTGTCTACAGTGAATGTTTTTTTAACTGATTTTTTAGGATTTTCAGTGAGCAGCTTTGCGGTCACAATTACCAGTTTTCCCTGTGGTTTAATTTTCCTTATGGGAGGGAGTTGTCTTACCCTATAAGGCTGGAAAACTTATGCCTCACTACAAGGATCTGTGCTTTTATGTAATATATATATATATATATATATATATATATATATATATATATATATATATATATATATATATATATATATATATATATATATATATATATATATATGCACATCTACACACACACACACACACACACACACACACACACACACACACACACACACATATAAAATAACCTCTCAGTTAACCAGAACTCAAGCAACCAGAACTGTCAAGCAACCAGAAAAAAAATCGAAGAAATAAAGTACAGTATGAACAATTCAGTTTTTCATGTGTTGCACTTTGTTTTCCCCCCACAGAAACATACTTTACATTTTTACAGTTTTGGAGTTTTAAAAAGAAAGATACAAATAAATTCCCTCTCTCCCCAACCTGAGAACAAGTCAAACTAAACAAATCAAGCGTCTAAAATGTCAACATTCACTCCATATTCAGTTTGCATCAGATTGCACATTCTCTCCGATCACACACACACACACACACACACAAACACAAACACAAACGCACACACACACACACACACACACACACACACACACACACACACACACACACACACACACACACACACACACACACACACACACACACACAGTCTCTTCAGCTTTCATACATGCATTCACTCTCTCTCTCTCTCTCTCGCTCTATTCAATTCCAATCCAGTCAGCATCCCACTGAAAACCCGTTTCTAGCAGAAATATAAGTTTAAAATATCATTCTAGCCAGGCTTTTAATTACTGTATTTCAATATTAAAATCAAATCAATACAGTGTTTACGGTATGGTATGGTATAGTATAGGGTACAGTATTTGTCAGGTTTATTTTCAATAGTTACTCTCAAGCAACCAGAAACTACACTTATCCAGCATCTACCAATCCCCATGGGTGCTGGTTAACTGAGAGTTTACTGTGTGTGTGTGTGTGTGTGTGTGTGTGTGTGTGTGTGTGTGTTATACATACATATATATATATTGATAGATAGAACATACACACACACACACACACACACACACACACACACACACACACACACATATATATATATATATATATATATATACATATATACATACACACACACACACATATATATATGTATATAAACCAAACCAAAGGGCAAAAAGGTCACACAAACCACTCAGTAAAAACTGTAAGAAACACTCAGCCAAACTACACTTTTCACTGTGTGAAATTTTCAGAGTGGACTCCCATTTTGCAAAAATATGTAGAAAAATATAAAGAACACTTAGACAAGTAGACACCTTAGTCCGCAGTGCTGCAGCGGTTAGCATTGTCGCCTCACAGCAAGAGGTTCTCCCATTCGATTCTCGGCTGGAGCGCCTTCTGTGTGGAGTCTGCATGTCCTCCCCACGGTCGAGTGATGCTAAAGACATGCAGGTAGGTGCGAGCTTGAATGGACGTGCCTTCTTTGAAGGTTGGGCATCGGGCTGGCAACTCAGCACCGTAAAAAAATCCACTGCCAATAATGAGTGGATCAGAGTTCCGCTGTGGCGACCCCTAACCGGGAAAAGCCGAAAGACTAAGAAGACAAGTAGACACTTTAAATTCAGTTAGCAGACACAGCAAATTAATTTACATTCCAGTTTATTCTATAAGTATCCTAAGCACACACAAATATTTCAGGCACAGGTAATGGTGACCGTCTAACCTACCAGTATATCAAATCAATCATTCCCATAATAGATGTTGAAGTTTATTTATTTATTTTACATTTGTTAACTGGGTAGAGTCTGACTGGGCAATTAGCCCGTTTTCAGTGGAGACCCAGGGAGATAAGCTCTATAACAATAGTACAAAAAGATTACAAAAATTTTTAAAAGATTTCCAAACAATATACAAAAAATTTTGACAGTTGCCAACAATCACAATTTACAAAAAGGTGAATGTAAAACAGAAAACATTACATTTCCTAAACCTTATTACAGACAGTAATATGAAACTCATTAGATATATAACTAAAAACCATTGTGGTATTTTCATTTGGTAGATATAAGACAAGAAGATAGCAGAAGAGAAAACATTTGATCGAAGGCATGAGAAACTGGCCAGGAGTATTACAGGAGCATAACCATTGTTGAGTAAGGTATTCCTTTAGGAGATTTTTGAAGCTATGATGATTTGTGTTTTTTAAGATATTCTGGGGTAATAAAATATCTAAACCAATGTTTGATTTAATATAATGTGGTAATCTATTCCATGCATCAGCATTTAGTCTATTTCTCATTCCTATATAACCTCCTACACAGATTTTCTGATAATTCTCTACTACTCTTTGATAAACATTCCCAGAGGTAGTTTTATCTTATTGTCCAACATTTGTAAATAAGGTCTCCTCAATCATCTATATGAAACAGTGTAAAATTTCAGATATTTTAATAACAACTTAAGTTTTCACATCCATGGACACACCCTTGGCATATTTCTGCTGTACTCTTTCCAATTTACTCAAGCTAGTTTTCTTAAAAGGTTTCTGTATCACTATTCCATACTCTAGTTTGGGTTTGATATAACTTACAATGATTTCATCATTTCTGATCCCCTAGACTTTATAAAACTTTTTATACAGCCTATAGTTTTAGAACCATTAACCACTAGTTGACAAGATCCGAAAAACTGGATCTGCCTTTATACCCAGCCAGTCCTTAAATGAATCTATAGTTTCAATCACTGTGAGCTGTATTAAGTATTTATCCTTCTGCCTATGCCTCCCAAACCCTATATGCTTATTTTTTATGCATTTACCAGCATATTCTCTTCCTGTGCACAAATGATCGATTTAGTCAAGTTCTTTTGCAGACATGCCCTGTCTGTAACAGATGTAATCAGTTTATCCATTCAAGTTGTCTGTATCTAGAACAGCTCAGATAAAAAGATACATCTGAAAGATAATACCTGAATAAGTACAGGCCTAGGACAGGGCCATGTGGGAAACCCTGCCTGTAACCTAAAATTTCACCCGTACACTTAATTGCCAAATCGCTGTATGATACTCACCATGTTTGCATGTAAGCCATGCAGCTGTCCATCTTATCAAGATTACATTAATACCTAGCTGTTCAGCCTTTGATAGTCCTGTACAAAACGCTGATAAAGTAGAAGTCTACATAAATTACATCACAGAACACATTTTTATTTATGGGTATTATAGAACATTATGCTACAGAAAGTTATAGATCCATTTTCAACATATGCATGCTGATATATGATTTCAAGTCCCAACTTTTCCAGTTCTGAGAATATTTTATCAAAAATAGTCATCTCCATTATTTTTCCACAACAGGAAAGCAGACTAATGGGTCTATATGATTATGCTTTTGTCTTATTCACCTTTCACTTAAGGATAGATTTAACAAGTGCATGTATCCAGTGTTGAGGAATCTCCCCATACTTAAATGGCCTAGTAAATAACATATAATACTGTAAGAAGTAAACCTGTCATTTGTATATCAGCACCAAGAGTCTCTTTTAAAAATAGCCCCTTTTAACAAACTTTTAACAGATAACACACTACCTACAATACACTCAGAATGATTTATTTGAACAAATTATTTTTAGCCTCCACATGTTTCATCCAATAGCTTTCCTACTTGCAGCCTATCAGCCTTTCTGTTTCTCTGAAGAAAGGGTGAGACCCAGGCCCTTTTATTCCCTGTAGAGGAGGAGAGCCCTATGGTCCATTTGTTCCCTAACAATGACTGGAGCACCTATCAGTCCATTGATACTCCTCCCCAGAAATGAACATGAGCTATGAGACATTAGGCTATCCTGATTATCAAGCAGCATTCCATCCCAAGGTTAACCCCTGTCTACAGTGGATCTCTTAATGCTTATCTACAAGAGGCGTACCTATACTCATGCTTAACCCTTCCTGACTTACTCTGCAATGTGGAGTGTGGTATCACCTTGACCCACATGCTGTTGCAGTCACTCTTACATTCCTGCTCTGTTACAAGGTCATCCATGTCGCTCCCCATGACACAAGAGCCAACAGATGCTGTCATACGCACCCAGTTACCATGGCTCTTCTAGCTTTTTGTGACATTTCTCAATCATTGGTCAGCTTGGTCACAGTCTGAAGTTTAGGCCTCTCCACCACAGATGGGATTTAAACAAAGTTACTCTTAAATTCCATCTTTTGGCTTTTAAAAACATAAAACTTACTATATGTGTAACAGTTTATTCAGAAGTTATGTGCACAGTGCAAGGCATCCCCTTTGAATGACTGAAACAAAATTGCTTGAGGAAAACAAAAAATACTGACCAGGACATATTGGTACCACAATTAGCATACATATGGCCTGGACAGTATAGAAAGGCTTTTCTTATAGGATAGCAAACAGCCCTGTACTGCTAAACTTATATTCATTCCATGACCAAATAAAATGGGTGAAGGGAGAAACTCACAAAGCAGCAGTCCTGTGCCCCTAAACTTATACTGACTCCATAACCAAATAAAGGGAGTGGAGGGAGAAACACTCCAAGGCAGCAGCCCTGTGCCCCTAAACTTATACTCACTGTATGACCAAATAAAATGGGTGAATGTAGAAACACCCAAGGCAGCAGCCCTGTGCCCCTAAACTTATACTGACTCCATGACCAAATAAAAGGGGTGAAGGTAGAAACACCCAAGGCAGCAGCCCTGTGCCCCTAAACCTGTACTGACTGTATAACCAAATAAAAGGGGTGAAGGTAGAAACACCCAAGGCAGCAGCCCTGTGCCCCTAAACCTGTACTGACTGTATGACCAAATGAAAGGGAGTAAAGGGAGAAACACCCAAGGCAGCAGACCTGTGCCCCTAAACCTATACTCACTGTATGACCAAATAAAAGGAGTGAAGGGAGAAACTTCCAAAACAGAGCACAACAGCCTGAGTCCCACTGATGCACAAAAGCCTGATGCAATATTTAAAAGAAACTGATTCAACCAGTTTTGGCTGGGCAGTTAGAACCCACTTAACTGGTTCCTGGAAGTGTAGAATAATTCTGCATAGCACTGCTTGTACATATATATATATATATATATATATATATATATATATATATATATATATATATATATATGTGTGTGTGTGTGTGTGTGTGTGTTCTTATGTACTACCATTACTGCTATTTGTTTTTATTATTTTTTTGGAAAGGTTATGGATGAATATGGACCATTGTAGCCTACTCTATTTGTCTAAAAAGAATAAGCAAATAACTGTACGGAGACAGAGTAAAAAAATCATTTGTTATGCAAAAAAATGTCTTTACTTTGACAAACATTGGATCATTTACTAAATGTTCTTACTACACAGTGTGACATACCAGAAATCTACAACCAAACACAATCTTTTTCATGACTTCAGTTCCATATCCCTACTAGTGATTACGGTAGTACCTCCTCAACAATGCTGTATCAACTAAAATATCAAACTTCACCTAGAAGCAGAATTCACCCTTATGTAAGCAGTATTCCAGACAGCAATATATGTACTGCTGTGGCACTGATTTCATATTGTCACATTGGGTATACTTTTCAACACTGTGCAAAACAGTAAATGTTAACAATTTGTTTTGCCATGTTGAAACATCAATTAATTTGGTTAACAGCTACTGGTGTCTGCATGTGTACTTGAATCCAAAAAACTGAGAAATCCAGCACCAAAGTCTCTATGCCAAAAACTGAAGAAATCCAAAAATGTGTATATGGCAAAAGAAACCATGGCAGAGGCACAAGATAAAACCAGCTGAAATTTTTTATTAAAAACAGAAGTAAGTGCTTTCAGGCAAACATGCCCTTCATCAGACAATAAAATACAATTAAAAAACATTTAAACATAATGTTGTCCAATCACATTCAGTAATTTACCCTCCTTTTTCTCAGAACAGGTTTTTAAGGCACAGTTACATTTAAACCAGGGCTCTTATCCGCCCCTAGTCTTATGATCCACTTTGATTCACTTCACTCAGTTTCATTAATTAAATCACCACCCCTTATACACTCAGTTTCATTAATTAAATCACCACCCCTTATATATTTATGCATCACTTGTAGCACCATAAACTTGAAAAAAATGATCTGAACATTCTACAATATGTAATGCTAGGGCATTCCGTACATCATGATGTCTGATATCAAAGAAATGCCCAAAAATTCTCTCCTTCAGCATACAATTGGTCTTGCCAACATAAAATGAATTACACAGCTGGCATATAGCTAAATAAACTACATTCCTAGTTCTGCAGTTGGCATAACCCCTCAATGAATAGGTCCACCCTGTTCTAGGATGTACAAAAGAATTGTTGGTGCAAATGTGGGTACAAGCCCTACAATCATGACATGGATATGTCCCTACATGTCCAGTTTTCATAATAGTGGATGGATTAGTCATAGGTTCCTTACAGAGCATGTCCTTCAAATTTCTATTCCTTCTAAAAGTGAACCTAGGTCTATCCCCAACTATCGCTGCTATCCTGTGATCTGATTCTAACACTTTCCAATTATGTTGTATAATGTCACAAATCCTCCCTATATCACTGCTATATGTAAGCAGTAACTGTCCTTGTGGAGGACCAAATCTATTGTGTCTATTATTGATCCCTCCATTGATACTCCTATGATACCAAGGTTTAGCAGTTCCATCACGCTTAATTCTAATTTCTTGCATGGACCTATCTATCAACTGTCTACTATATCCTCTTTCTACAAGATTCCCCATGAGGGCACCTGTCTCAATGTCAAACCATTCCTCACTGGTACATAGCCGAGAAATCCTATGAGCCTGTCCTTTCACTATGTTTGTGAAAGTATGTCTAGGATGCATACTGTCAAAGGAGAGCAAGCTCTTCTTCCAACAATGCTTCTTGTACAGCATGGTTTCTATCTTACCCAATGTATCTTTCACTAAATGTACATCCAAATAATCAATGTCAGACATCGAAGAACTAACAGTAAATTTAAAAAACACAGCTCAGTGGTGCCCTCAAGGTAACCCACAAAAGAAGACAATTGCTCAACTGTGCCCTTCCACAAAAAGAAAACATCGTCAGCTAAACAAACATAATATCCCAAGTTGTCAGACCAAGGATGCATTTGCTGAAATATCACCTCATCCTCCCAAAATGCTAATACAAGGTTAGCATAAGAACTGGCACAGGGAGTGCCCATAGCAACACCCTGTGCCTGCCTATAATAAGTCCCTTGGCATGTGAAAATATGCTCAAGTATCAAAGCCAGCAATCTGCAAACTCTTTCATTGCTGACGTCATCTAACTGTGCTTTATTTGCCAAAACATATTCTATGGCTTTAAGCCCATAGTCATTGTCAATCACAGTAAACAAAGTTCTCACATCCAAAGTGACAAACATGTAATCTGGACAACTAAAACCCTCCATATAACAAGACAAACTGGTTAAGAAATGTGCAGTATCTCTTAAAATCCTGGGGTTTAACTCAACCACCGGTCTTAGAGCACATTCAACCCAAACAGACACATTTTCCGTGGCCCAACCCCTCCCCAAGATAATAGACAATTCATTGTTGAGAGGCAGGCCTAAAGAAGCACCGGATTTTCATATTACAAATTTTCCGATGTTACCAGCTCCAGTGAAAAAGAAGAACTCACAGAAACGGAGCTTTTCCCTACTACATGGACCGAAAAGACACAGAGTTTCACAATGACTTTGAACACTGTTGACAGTACTAACATTGTATATAATTTATCTAATGTCGAGTTGTCGACTGAGCAACTTTCAGTGTTGAATAAGGGTTTGACGTTTGTTCCATATAACATGTTTGAATATAGTCAGGTAATCATTGATGTTATGTGTTTTGCTAGAAATGTTTCCTTGAAAAATATGTTTCATGATAGGGCATGTAAAGTAGTTACAGAGTTCAGAAAACCGAGTGATTTCTTACCAAACAACAATCCTACTGTTACCACTTTTGTTAGGATGTGTCAGATAGAGATTGAACAATATGTGCAAGATAAACATAGACATAGATATCATAATCTAACACAAGAGCAACGCACTGCTTTAGAGCATGCAGCAGCATGATCGGATTGTAATCAAGTCAGCTGATAATGGAGGGGCTATAGTCATTTTAAATAAGAATGATTATTGTGACAAACTTCGTTCGTTGTTGTGTGATACATCTACTTTTGTACCTCTATCGCCCGTGATGGTGAATATTTTAAAGGGTAAAATTAGGACCCAGTTAATGAACATGCAGAAGAGCAGTTTGTTAACACAATCCCAATATGAATTTCTTCACATTGAACATCCAAGTATTCCCGAGTTTAAGGGTTTACCTAGGTTGCATAAGGATAACTCTAATCCTCCCCTGAGACCTATTGTCTCGGGGAGGGGTTGGGCCACGGAAAATGTGTCTGTTTGGGGTGAATGTGCTCTAAGACCGGTGGTTGAGTTATACCCCTGGATTTTAAGAGATACTGCACATTTCTTAACCAGTTTGTCATGTTATATGGAGGGTTTTAGTTGTCCAGATCACATGTTTGTCACTTTGGATGTGAGAACTTTGTTTACTGTGATTGACAATGACTATGGGCTTAAAGCCATAGAACATGTTTTGGCAAATAAAGCACAGTTGGATGACATCAGCAATGAAAGAGTTTGCAGATTGCTGGCTTTGATACTTGAGCATATTTTCACGTGCCAAGGGACTTATTATAGGCAAGCACAGGGTGTTGCTATGGGCACTCCCAGTGCCACTTCTTATGCTAACCTTGTATGAGCATTTTGGGAGGATGAGGTGATATTTCAGCAAATGCATCCTTGGTCTGACAACTTGGGATATTATGTTTGTTTAGCTGACGATGTTTTCTTTTTGTGGAAGGGCACAGTTGAGCAATTAACTTCTTTTGTGGGTTACCTTGAGGGCATCACTGAGCTGAGTTTTTTAGATTTACTGTTAGTTCTTCGATGTCTGACATTGATTATTTGGACGTACGTTTACTGAAAGATACATTGGGTAAGATAGAAACCATGCTGTACAAGAAGCATTGTTGGAAGAATAGCTTGCTCTCCTTTGACAGCATGCATCCTAGACATACTTTCACGAACATAGTGAAAGGACAGGCCCATAGGATTTCTCGGCTATGTACCAGGGAGGAACGGTTTGACACTGAGACAGGTGCCCTCATGTGGAATCTTGTAGAAAGAGGATATAGTAGACAGTTGATAGATAGGTCCATGCAAGAAATTAGAATTAAGCATGATGGAACTGCTAAACCTTGGTATCACAGGGGTATCAATGGAGGGATCAATAATGGACACAATAGATTTGGTCCTCCATGAGGACAGTTACTGCTTACATATAGCAGTGATATAGGGAGGATTTGTGACATTATACAACGTAATTGGAAAGTGTTACAATCAGATCACAGGATAGCAGCAATAGTTGGGGATAGACGTAGGTTCACTTTTAGAAGGAATAGAAATTTGAAGGACATGCTCTGTAAGGAACCTATGACTAATCCATTCACTATTATGAAAACTGGATGTGTAGGGACATATCCATGTCATGATTGTAAGGCTTGTACCTACATTTGCACCAGCAATTCATTTGTACATCCTAGAACAGGGTGGACCTATTCATTGAGGGGTTATGTCAACTGCAGAACTAGGAATGTAGTTTATTTAGCTATATGCCAACTGTGTAATTAATTTTATGTTGGCAAGACCAATTGTATGCTGAAGGAGAGAATTTGTGGGCATTTGTTTGATATCAGACATCATGATGTACGAAATGCCCTAGCATTACATATTGTAGAATGTTCAGATCATTTTTTCAAGTTTATGGTGCTACAAGTTATGCATAAAAATATAAGGGGTGGTGATTGAATTAATGAAACTGAGTGCAGTCAATCAAAGTGTATCATAAGACTAGGGGCGTTTAAGAGCCCTGGTTTAAATGTAACTGTGCCTTTAAAACCTGTTCTAAGAAAAAGGAGGGTAAATTACTGAATGTGATTGGACAACATTATGTTTAAATGTTGGTTTTTAACTGTTTTTTATTGTCTGATGAAGGGCATGTTTGCCTGAAATCGATTACTTCTGTTTTTAATAAAAATTTCAGCTGGTTTTATCTTGTGCCTCTGCTGTGGTGTCTTTTGCCATATACACATTTTTGGATGTGTACTTGAATGAAATAATCTACAGCATTTTACTTTTTATTCGACTTTAACACAATCCATTTTTGCCTGAATTTTATATCTTCCTTCCTCAATGAAATAGTGAAAGTCACCTGCCCATACATGCCCAATAATTTATGAAAAAACAGGACTGTCACCCCATTTGGTCTACCTAATACATTTCTGGTTTACTACTATAATTTTCTACATCTGCCACAGTCAAAGTTGTCTTTACAATTTTAGCACATAAATCACACGACAGTTTAGCCTGAATTTTTTTGTGGTAGTTTTTTCTATTTTTAGTGTAGCACTTTCATAAATGCGGTGGTGGTGCTCCGGTAGCGTTGTCACCTCATAGCATGACGTTGTTCCATTCGATTCTCAGCTAGAGTGTCTTCTGTGTGGAGGCATATGTGAATGGGGCGTGCCTTTGTTGAAGGTTGTGAATCAGGGCTGGTAACCCGGTACGTAAAAATCCACTACCAATCATTAGCGGACCGGAGTTCTGCTGTGGCGACCCCCAAAAGCCGAAAGACAAACTTTCATAAATTTCTCCATTTTTTTTCCCATTAAAAATGTATTTCCTCTCTTTATTCCTTTCAGAGATATATAGATTACTGATACACCCCTCCCCATATTTTGTTACTGTTTACACCTTTATCATTTACTCTATTTCTGCTAAAGCCCTATTTTCAAGACTTGTGCATTTATTTCCCCAAAATACTCCAAGATCCATTCACATCAGATGTTTTTTGCAGGTATGGATGCATTTTGTAATGTCTTTTGCCACAAGAAGTACTTAAAATTGACTGTTTTTTTTTCTTTTCCAAAAGTAATAAAAATCCATATCATTCAAACGTCCTGGTGTATGGATAAATATTCTAAGCTAAGTAGAAAATAAAATAAAATCAACACAGTACTTGAAAATACTCCAAAATGTCACTTCAGTGGTGAGTGATGTATATATTTGTTATATACAAATTAATATCTGTATGCAAATAGTCTGGTGGCTTTTTTGTTGTGTCATTTTGGGATGTGATCTGCTTCCTAGCAAATAACAAGTAGCTGAACTTTCAGCTTTTCATTCCAACAAATAGAAAAGACATTTCCGTCGCTGAGTAAGACATTTCTTTCCTGATTTAGTGATATATTATAATAGTCAGGAAAATTGCTGGCAGTGGCTGTGATCTTTATAGTGCTGCTTGATTGGTCTGACTGTCATCAGGTGAGGTTTGCCCTATCAACAGCTGATCTCATAAGCCTGCTGGACTAGCAGCTGTGATGCCATAACTCTATCAAATGGGAGAGCTATACTCAGATTCAAATGTTTTGATTTAGATAAACTGATACTTTCTTATAAAATAAGAATTTCTGCTGCAAATTGGCTTTTTTTAGCAGAGTTCTGATGGCAGCAGCAGTTCTCTCATATCTGCTAACTTAATTATAGGATTGTAAGACAGCATATACAGTTATGATTCTAAATACTGGTGATACAACAGAGTCTGTGTACATTACATCAAAAAATATATTTTTTCCGCTAAGGTAAGGAGATGAAGAAGTGACAAAGTTTATAAAGGTTAAATGAAACCACCATGTTTTTGAAATTTGCAGCTAAATGCTGTTCTTGGAGCACTGATTTCTAGGACATCAAAGTACAAATTCATTCTGAACAGTCTACAACAGGTATGATAAATTCACAAGTCCACAAAAAACTGACATATTAACATTTATATTTATACCAAGAGTTATCTCCTGTAATTCATTAAAAAAGTGTGGGAAAGCAGGCTATCAGAATCTGAAGACTAACCTCTGATTACCAGGTTTTCAAGAGTTAACTGTAATTTTGAAAGCTAAATTTCGTACTAAATGGATGACTGTCATGTAATAGACAAGACTTTTTTTCTCAGATACTAGGGGATATAAAACAAAGTTCAAATGTGTTTTAAAAAAAGAACAGATGATGGAAAAAAAATTAACAGAGCTACAGATACAATTTTTGTCAATGCATTATCTTTAGAAATTTTTTTTGATAATTGTTGGTGATAGGATACTAAAGATAATCTATTTTAACAAATGTATAGAAATGTTCAGCAAAGGAGGAAGGACTGCAAAATCCACATCTTATTGAAACACCAACCTTAAATCATACTTTAACAGCAGTAAGAATAATATTCATTTAGCTATCAGCACTCACAGATGACTGAATACATATCCTTATGGATTTTCAAAATACATGAGTGGAAGCCCCTATGCTTTGGTGCCTTTATACAATAACAGCTTAGAATCCAGAAGACATTTTAACTGCTTTTTATGGTGGAAAAAAAAAACTGTACATTGTCAAAAATGGTATACTAACTCTGGCACACTGTCGAAAGTAAGCAGAATGCAAATGCAATGCTCAAAAATAAAATACTATTCTCTTGTTAAAAGGTTTATTTTGTTTTTTTTTACATTAAACTAGATTATCAAAATGATCAGGCATCTAATTTTGAGATTATATTATATATCACACAATTATACTGACAGCTTACACTGAGAGTCAACACAAGTCCAGGGCTTAATAACGCTATCAATATTGAATGTTTTGAAATAAGGAACAATGGAATTATAATTTAGCTTTGTATCTCACAGTCTTTTTTTAAATATTGTAGTATGACTATTACATGACTTCTTGTTCCTGATTAGTACTTTATGTACATATTATTGTTATGGAAAGTTATGGAAACAAAGTTGTCACGTTTGAATTAATTTTGATTAAGTCTTGACTTTAAAGATGAAAGTGTTATGTTAAATCTGACATTTTCAAATCTGCAGATTCCTTGTCTGTGTCTTTGGTCTTATTATTTATTTATATACTGCATGTGTTGACCAGGAAAGGAGTCTCTTCCAGAAATGGTGAAGGTGCTAGGTAATGAACCTCTCTATCATGGTTTATTTATTTTCTGGTAAAGATTCATAACCCTGTGTTTGTTATTTTCATGGCTATTTGCTTGTTGGGCATACAAAAGAACCAGAACTGTTGGATTGCTAATGGTCCAGAAGGATAGACATAGAACACCCCTTAGGAATCTATGAGACTGAATACAGGGGCAGAGCATCCAGTCTCTCCTGATAACTCTGACTCTGTAAGCTGATCATAATATTTCTTGGGAAACTCTGGGGCCTCTTCAGCAGTCTGATATGTCTGTTGAGGTACATCCCAAAGGGGGCACTTTATTAAATAACTGACAGGATCAATGCTACGTACAAATGGCATCCTTTGATCTGGATGATACTCCTTTGGCAATCAGCTGCTCTATGAAGGACTTCTTGATCATCACAACTACACGATGATCAAAACAGACAATGTGTTTCACCCACATTTTAATTTTGAAGTGGAGTATTGTCAATGTCATATATAGAGTGGAGGGGCAATGTCTCAAATAGCACAATTTTGCACTTTTTGACATTTAAATTTAAGCCTGTTATTAGTTCATCAAATATTAACAAATGCAAGCTCATGTTGCAGAGGTTGGATGCCAGGAGGTGATTTAACAATTTTTATTTATATAGTTTTTTTGTTTATCCTTTGTTGATTGGGTTAGTCCCACTAGGATTGTGGCCTATGTAAAAGGAAGCAAATAGTATGGTATTTATACTACTAGGGAAAATTTAGCCAGGGAATCATTTTCAGTAGGTGCTGTGGGATGTTTTACATCCACCTGAGCTACAAAAAACTCAAGCAGATGGGATCATGGTTTAGCTTCTCACCTGAAAGACAGCACAGTCAGGAGTGCAACACTCCCCTCATGTTGCACTGTAGCATCAGCAATCTAGCTACCTGGTGTGGGAATGGAATCCACAGCCTTCTGCAACAAAGGCTAGTAGGTGCCTGGGTCCTCTTCATATAAACAAAATCCTACTTACCCAACTTTCATAACATCAAGCCGAGAACACTGAAAGTCCACAACACCGACTGCTCAAAACACTGACTTCTAACTAAAGATAAGTAACTGCTTGGCCAGCATGTCGACTTTTGCCCCTGACTTCCATGGTAGTGTGATCTCAGATTAGTATATTTAGTTAGGGAGCTGTGGGGGGCAAAGCCTCCCATGTGGGTGGGTTTTCTTTGCTTCCATTTCAGTTTGTGGGGTTGGCCAATGGGTTACATACCTTTAGTTAAATTTTGGTGTTCCGAGTGTGGGATTGGCCAATGGGTTACATACCTTTAGTTAAATTTTGGTGTTCCGAGCAGTTGGTGTGCTTGGCTTGATGCTATGAAAGTTGGGTAAGTGGGATTTTGTTTATATGAAGTAGACCCAGGTGCACTATCATTACTCCACTGACATTGACTGCTAGTTTACACTCATTCATAAATTTAGTTAGCCAGAAGTTTTGGTTTGTGGCCAGGAGATCAGAAAAGGGAATGCCAAACAAAAGGATTTCCAGTGCAGATCCCTGCAGAATACCATTGGTCACCTTCATACTCTCAGATGAGCCACCTGCCACTTGCACTGTGTAGGTTTTGTCCTTTAGCCAGTTTGCTTTCCATCTTACCACATAAGGATCAATCTGTAGTGTATTAAGTTTACTAACTATGCTAGAATAGGGGTTGATATCAAAAGCGTTTGCCATTTCCAATTAAGATGTGTGGATAGTGTGCATTGTGATGAACTGCTTGAGTTACTCTTTCAAAGAACTTGACCAAACTTAATAGTCAGGATTTTACCTTGACAAAACCAAACTGCTGCAGATCCAGCCAAGTGAAATTTTAATACTGTAGTTTATCTGATGAGTGAGAATGCATTCCATGACTCTGCAGAGAAGTCTTGTCAGGCTGATGGGTCTGTGGTTACTGGGGTTTGTGGTGGGGCCACCCTTACAGAAAGGCATAACTCCAGCTGCTGTGCACCAAGTAACAGGGACAAAGCCAGTGGCTAAAGTCATGGGGAATAGTTTAACTTAGGTGGAATGGTTTAAGGAGTGATTCAAATGTTATTTAGTGATAATGAGATATTCACTAGTTTCAGGAATAGGTGGTATTGAATAACTACCTCTGAGATGAAGTTTGCTTTGAATTTTGTTAGCCAGTCTGTTTGCTATGTCTACTGGGTCTGAGCAGATAGTGCTATTTTGTGCAAGTTTGGTGAAGTTTTTACATTATTTCTTAGTTTCCTGACATAGTTAAAGAAGAATCTGCAATTATTGGCTTCAGATACTAACCAGAGTTCATGGGCTGCTGTGGTAGATCTAATGATGTTTTCCAGTTTGTTAATTTCTCGATGTTATCCTTCATTTGTCTATCTTTTAATTTGTTATACCTTTTGTAGATTTTTTTCCTTTCGTTATATAGCTTGTGTTGGTAGACCACCATGGAGGCTTACTTTTAAATTTCATACTTTATTTAGATCTGACTGGGACTGCTAGTTCTATACATCTGTCCAAGTGGGCATAAAAATCCTTTGTGAAACTACCTTCTGTGGCAACATCAGGGGTTAAGTTGCTGTAAGTGAATTTGGAAAACTTATCTAAGAATGTGATGTGATTTCTATACTTAAAGTCCTTCACTTCTGAGATATTGATACCAACAGGTTTAGATATTTTAAAGGTGATGGTCACTATTTACTGATCTGACGTAATAGGAGAGGTAAATATTAAGGGAGTATTACATCTTCTTCTTCTTTCGGCTTTTCCCGATTAGGGATTGCCACAGCAGATCACTTGTCTGCTCATGATTGGCAGTAGAGCAGTAGAATTTTTACGGTGTTGAGTTGCCAGCCCAGCGCCCAACCTTCCATGGAAGGCACACACTCACTCATGCCTAGGGCCACTTTAGAGTGCCCAATCCACCTACAGCATGTCTTTGGGAAGTGAGAGGAAACTGGAGCACCCGGAGGAAACCCACGCAACCACAGGGAGGACATGCAGACTCCACACAGAAGGCACCCCAGCCGAGGATCAAACCAGAGAACCAATTGCTGTGAGGCGACAACGCTAACCGCTGTACCACCGTGGCTACCCTATTAAGGGAGTATTACATAAAGAAGCTATATTTGTAAGAACCAGATCCACAAAGTTTTGCCCTGTGTTGATTTCTGGTGCAGAGATTTTTTTTTTTTTTTTTTTTTTTTTTATAAAATCAAAGAACTGTTGAGTGCAGCCTGCATCTGAAGTATAGGTGGTCCAGTTTATTGATGAGTAGTTAATGTCACCCAAGGTTTGAGAGTTTTTGTTTATAGGTAAATCATACCTTTAGGAAATGTTAGAGGCATGTCTGGGGACACAAAGGATATCCTGTAGGAGGTTATAAACTGATAGTTGGTCTTGTTATTGTGCTCAATAAGTTCCACTTGTGGGTCTCTGGAAATCTGTCTAGAGGTGATGTGATCCCTAACAAATATGGAGATGCCACCACAGTTGTCATTGTGTCTGAATGCAGGATAGATACAAAACCTTGGCATGGAAGTAGTGATTACTGAAACCTGATTTAAATGTTCAGAAACTACACATACATCAATGTGCTCCAAATGTAGGAGAGCTACAATGGTGAACATTTTGCTGCCGAGACTCCTAGGATTAACCAGAACCACCTTAATGTAATCCTGCTTAGGATTTGATGATTTAGTTTTGTTGGTATGTCCATCAGTTGGACTCTGTTTAAAAAGGTACTATAGGGGAAGCAAGGGCTTCTTCTAGTACTAGGAAGTCCTTATATGAAAGGTGCATGCAATCCTTGACAAATACAGGTAGGACTGTCATGCAGTTCTCCCCATGCTTACATACTGGATCTCACAGAATGACACCAGCTATCTAGCAAACTGTTTATTTTATTTAATTATTATTTTATTTGATGTTTGTTGAAGCCAAGTTTTTTTTCTCTGTACCTAGGCATCATTTTTTGTGAAGAAAAATTTCCACTCAGAACCAGGGTCTTTCATGAATTTGTGACATGCATGGAGAGCTCGCTCGTGTCTCTCTGCATATCCCTCAGAGTTCCACATGACAAGTAATTTATCCCCATATGGATCACTAAACTACCATAGTCATATTTGTTAGGTGTCAGGTCTTTAACAGCCCAAGAGATAATGGAGATCCTGGTACATGAAACGCAACTCACCATCACCCTGCCTTTGCTCAGCCTGGTAAAAGGAGAATGTCAGTGCATGATTATGAGTTCACCGATACCTACAATCTTTTTATTTGTATGCTTGGCAGTTGTACTGAATTTGGAATGCTTAAAGTTCTTGTAACTCCAAGTTGTAGGAACGCTTACGTGTAGTGAGATGGCGAGAGTTTCACTAAGATTAGGTTTTCAGGGTCTCGGAAGGTTTAGCAATTTTTTTTTTTGTAACATACTGAGTGCAAGATATTGTAGTGTAATTTGGATAGAGTAATTTGGTAATGTGGACTACTCAAAGTCTATGTTACTATGTAAGAGTGGGGTCTCACTGTTATTTAAATACCTGTATTTCTCACAAAACTGACTGGCTATTACTAGGTAAGATTTGTTACCAGTGAATATCAGACAGTCACTACATTACCTAAGGATACAAAGTGCTAGGAGAATGGCGACTGAAAAGAAACAAGCAGGCTGACCTTCCATTCCAGTCCAGAGGTTTGGAGAATTTAACTGAATATTATGCAATTTAATTTTATTTTATTTTTACCTAGCGAGGACAATTTTTTGAGTAGATGTTCTGCTTTTTTAAATGCACATTACACAACCCATTTTAAAATTGACTTGTTTAATTTAAAGATTTCACAGACTTATTTAATAATGCAAAAGGCAATGTATAATTGTTTTTTGCAGCTCTAGTCCAGAGATTTGGGGAATTGATTTATTCGACACTGACTTATTTGAATAGAACAAGCTGGCTTTATTGTTAAGGCCAGTGCCTGTATGGAAGTCTAGGTTACAGCTATATAACCCTAGGTTATACAGGAGGTTGAGTAGGGATTTGTTAGAATGACAATTTGAACTCAAACTGCATACGTCTGTCTAGTCCAGGCTTCCAGCATGCTATGATGAATGCCACCACTCAGGTTCTTAACAAGCCAAGAAAAAAAAAAACAATGAAAAATAGAACAGATAGGGCTCTAAACAATAGTGCTGCTTTGTCAGAAAGAACAGCAATTATCCTGTGCTGCCCAGCAACCACTGCTACCTCTAAAGGCTTGCACACTTATCCAAAACATTTAAATAAAAAAATGTAATTTACAGAGATCAGGGCAGGAAAAATGTTGCTTTAGGCAGCGAATACCTTAGCAGCCAGATGACTGGAATTAAACAGTAGCTTTAAGTAACAGGTGGAAAAATGCAAAACCAAGGAGAAATGACATTAAATGCAGTAAATAGTGTGCAAATTTAAGTGCATATGAAACAACTACTTTTCCTGTTTCTCTTGGAAGAATGCAGAGAATGCCATCGTCCCTTATCTAACGAAGTGCATAGGAATACAGTTTTCTGAGTCTCTTAGTAAAACTTTTCTTGCAGACTTCTGTGAAAGGTTAGCATTCTTCATCAGATGTGACAACTGCCAATGCCAGTAAAGAATATGGAGGATCATGATGTAAAGAAGAATGACAAGTCTCAAGTTGTCATAGCTATAATAGCAGCTTCATTTTTTGTTTGTACTTGAATTGACAAAATAAATACAGCAGAGAAGACAATAATGGTTTATTTTGTTTCAGGGTCTGGAGTAAAATATGATGAATTTGTATTGCTATTGCTAAAGCAACAAAGTAGAGATGATTTTCTCACTGCCCTTTCAGAATACTTTTTACATGGATGTAAACACACCCATTCACAAAGAAACCATCTGTACTGATCTATGATTGGATGCCATAAACTAATTTTACTTTTTTTTTTTTTTTGTGACCAGAAGATCTAACTGGCAATGACCCATTTGCAGCAGATAGATACACAGAAAAGCTCTAAACATACAAACTTTGCTAACACAAATTCCATAATATAAATAATCTCTACAGAAACAGAAATGAATATTAGACATACTATGAATATATAATGCTGTTCAGTTGAACCAGACTCTTTGTGACATCGATGACTTTAGCATCTAGGTCTTGTCTGTCTAAAACTGGTTCTTTCAGTTCCTGCAGTTTCACATTCATTGATTCATAATACTCTCTGCCCATCCCAGCCTTGCTTTTCCCCCTTCTTCTTCTGCTTTAAATATTTCCCAGCATCAGTGGTATCTCTAGTGAATCCCATCTTCAGATTATGTGACCAAAGTATATGAGTTTTTGGTTTATGCTTTCCAGTGGACAGTCTGAGTTTAAGTACCCATTGATTTGATGATCTTGCAGTCCAAGGAATTCTCAAATATTTTCTCCAGCACCATTGTCAAAAAGCATCAATTTTCTAGTCCATAGCCTTACTTATAGTTCATCTCTCACAACCATATGTTACTTATGGAAAAAAACATAGCTCTGACTATACAGATCTTTGCTGACCATGTGATGACTTTGCTCTTTAAAATTTTATACAGATTTGCCATAGCTTTCATTCCCAAAAACTACCTCCCTTTAATTTCATGGTTGCAGTCACCGCATGCATTGATTTTTTTTTTTTGTGTCTAGGAAAATAAAATCTGCACTGCCTCCACTTCTTCCTTATCTGTTTTCAAAACTAACAGGATTAGATGACACTAGTTTTCTTTTTTTTAATGAGCAATAGGCCAATTTTTACACTTTGTTTTCACCTTCATCAACATACATACACATAATATTTATACTACAACATAACCCCTTTAGTTAATCAATCATGTTTTTTTAGGCTGCATTCAGCAGACATATTGTACTGGCTATGTTTTTAATTTGAACTGCAATGTGTTGAGATCATTTAACAATGGCAAAAAGGAAGTTTCTGGTGTAGAATTTCGAAGATCATATATTTAGAAATATGGGAGGTAGGGGACAGATGAAGCTTCCTACCTGCAAAAATAAATAATAGTAGCACAACAATAATTAAACTTTTTTGCTCATTTCTCATGTTTTGATAAATAGAGCCTTTATTGTAGCTAGAGTGTTATAGAACAAGAACAGGTAAGAGTGAATTATTGTATACAGTACACAGAAAACAGTTTTATGTCACTGATAGATAAGAAAAGAATAGCAAATGCAGCAACAGTACATGTAGTGCTTAACTCAGTAAACTTGGTGCTGTAGTTTTTACTTCATAAACGACCTGTAAAATTGCCAGAGGAGACAGTAAATTACAGATTTATCACTTGTTACTACAGTCTTCATCAGGAGTCTGTGTGCTCAGTAAATGGAAAGAAATGGCAGATGGTATGATGTTGGTTGTCAAATGATTAATTACCATTCGTGCTAGGACTCTAAACTACTGCCAGTATACACACCTTCTGTAAGTGCTGGACCCACACTCTACCAAGTTAATGACGCACGTCAATGTTTTGTAACTGTCCAAGGTTCTGAAATGACTTACAGTGACTAAGTGAAACAAGACACTTGTTTTTATACAAAAAGGGGGGGGGGGCATTATGCATAAAGAAATCTCAGACATCATTTATGTCACAATGTTTTACTTCTTGTTTGCTTTCGCATTACATCTGGACAGATAAAATATTTAATATTAAATATTTGCCTGTCCTTGTGTGAACAGGTTCCAGCATTTTTATTTGAACCAAGTGATTCAGCATAATTTGTGAAGATAACACTTGGTCATTCTGAATTTATCCATTTGTTTTATTGGGTAGGAGGGCTAGTACAAAGAACCTTTTGAGCCACAACCTGCTGTGCCATTGAAAATAAAATGATGTTACAATGCAAGATGTACCCAGCAATATATTATAAAATAAAACATCAGCAAATTAAAATAAAACACATGCAAAGCTGAGTATGACATAACTATAGCTGAGCTAGCTTTGGTTATGTGGTGTTTGAAGAAGCAGTCAGTATGGTTGTCAAATAACTTCACGGAGGTCTTTAATGATATTTAACAATGAATGTCAGCCTACAGTTGCATGACTCTGATGGACCAATCAGATGTGGAGGAGCTGTGCCTGAAGGACTCCGACATTCCGTCTGTCGACTTGAAGATGAACCTACAGATGTTAAGGTACCCTGAGCAATTAGCATAAGGAATTAAATGTAGATATGAAACAATCTTGAACAGAGGAGGTCAAAGCTAGTAAACACACATAAATGCACTAAAACAGGAAGGTTATTAAGGAATGAGGACATATTTTAAATGTGTGGATGCTCCAGCTTTAACCTACATATCAGCAAAGTGCTTTTAGGTTTCTTTCATTTATTTTGGTTCCATATTTCTGAGTGAACATATGTTTTCTGACAAAAAGCTTCACAGAAAAAAAATCTGCTCTCAGTATTAAGAGAGGCAAATATACAGCTGAAACTGGTGAGTTATCCTTGTGTCAGAAAGGTAAGCAAAGGGCAAACATAGACACAATTTCACAGTAAATGACAGTTATTGCATTTCAAGATTCTTTTATATGGATGATACTTTTGCTGTTCTTTAAATGTATATTTACTAACAACAAAGCATGAAATTTTGTCTTAAAATTCTAATATTGGAAGATAGTTTTCTAAATATCTCACCAAGGTCTTCTGGCATATTTTATGAATATCAACACTCTGCAGATCATGCAGAAAAGATATACAAGAGCAACTGCAGCCATTTGCTGAATCAAACTGTATTCTCAACATCATCATGCCCTGTGAGTATCTAGTAGAGAGACATATTCACTTATACATTATGGATATTAAATACTACAGGCAACAGCTGAAACCATGGGAATCAGATGTACAGATCATATGAATTTCTTCACTGCAAATGAAAGAATTCACTATTTTAAAACAGTATACTTAGCAATGTATACTAGATACACCTGCCCCCCCTCCCCAACCATGACATACAGTGATAATGCCCTGCCTGTGACCCAGATGATTAAGGTTTGATTAGCAGCATGGATGCTGGAGGAACCAGATGGGAAAGATGGAAGGGAGCAACTAATGCTGATATACCCATCTTGGGGAAGGGAGTAAGCTGTTGCTTACTACTTGGGTGACACCTAGTGAGAGCACTGGGCAATGCACCCATGGAGAATGAGCCTACTAGCACATGCTGCTATAAGCAGTAATGGTGTGTGCATAGCAGCCCAAGGACTAACATGCATGTGTGTGAAGATGTATTCTCCATGGTGGTGCTCTCCATCACCATGCTTCTCCATTCTGATGCGGAATACTGTGGAGCCCAAGGGAGCCACTGAGGAGGAAACAGCTCAAGGGGCAGGCCACTCCACAGGACCTATTACCTGACATATTGCTTACCACAGCCTCTCATCAATGAGGAATAAATGGATCAGTAAGGATCCTGGGGCAGGAAGGAATGGGATGGAGGACTCCTGTTTAGCACAGGGATGTCCAGCTTTAACCACACAGGATGAATGAATCTATTGGATTACAATTCTTGAACCCACTGAGCAGGATCCTGTGGAGATGAATGGAGCTGGGGTTGGAGCAGGATAAAAATATATATATTTGTCCCTATCCCCTGCAAACCACTTCAGTTTCCTTCTTCACAATAGTCTGCACGTTGTGATATCAGCACCCTCCAACCGCCCCGTTCCTTATTGTATACTTAAATTATTCGTGACATCAGTGTTTTCTTTAGAAGTCAGAAGGAAAAATCTGTTAAAAGTATGAGGAAGACTTGTCAGATGAACAAAGTCTCTATGTCCCTTCTAATGAAGCTCATTCTACTGCTTCATTCTTCAGTAACACTTTTTACACAGCAATATCATTTCCTCAATTTAGTGATTATATTACATTTATAATACTGAAACAGCAAATCGTACTAAAAAAAGTGTGCAATGATATGAAACAGCCCGCAGTTCTACCACAGATTACCTGTGTATGAAAAGTTCCTTACTTAAAGAAGGAACGAAAATTCATCCAGCTATCATTGAAAGAAAGGGCAATTCATAACTGCAGATGTAAAAATTCTTCCATGTTATGATGCAAGGTATTTTATAAACAGAATGACATTGAATTGAGCAAAATGAGTAATCAAGAAAGATAATGAATGCAAGTTTAACAGGCCTCAGCTTCTTAAACTATCCAAACTTGCTAACAAGTCCCACTTGGTTCCCCCTCCCCCAATACAAATAGGCTTAAAAATCAAAACCAGACCTCTATCAAACAATAAATTTCTCTAAAAGTTCAACTTCTATCAAAATCCTATTCAACATATGCTGTCCTAATGAACAAGAATCTGATGTAGAGGGCAAGCAATCAAATGACCCAGGGATCAGCACTGAGCCAGTATTTTAAGATTTTGTGATAGACATAATAATGGGCACTGATAACAGGATCACTTAAATGACACCAGAGAAGGGTAATAGTATTAGATATCAGTACAAATCTAGTATGAGACCTAGCTGACCGGGCAGAAAAGTGGAAATATAGATGTAATACCAGCAAATGCAAGGCGGTGTGCTTTGTATGCAATACTTTGTGGGTTTAGTACAAGATAAGGAGGTTATGTTGGGGGTGACTGATCAGGAAAATATCTGGAATTAGTAACAGCAGCATCACTGAACCACCAGCTACAAAGTGAAAATGTCATGAGCAAGCCTCACAGAATGGTGGGAGCTTGGCATAATGGTTAAGGTATTTACCTTACATACACAAGGTGCAGGGTTTAATTCTCACATGGGGTAATTGGCTAGGCTTAAAATGGCCCATGAGGACAGTTAGCCTATTACTTATCTATGAACCCATGATAGAATGCATTTCCAGGCTGATAGAATCCAAGCCCAAAGGGATTGTAATACCACTGCGCAGGTCAGTTGGGAAGTCACTTGTAGAATACTGCATTTAGTCATAGGGACCCATATACAGTGTAGGAAAGAACATTGCTGGAGAGAGTTTATAGGAAGGCAACAGTCAGGGGGGACAAGGGAAACTAAGGAGCTAAAAAATAGGAGGTAAGCAGAGATGCAACTAGCAAAAATAAAACTTTTAATGGAGATGGTGAGGGAAAAATTAAAAATTTTATGAGGGGCAGAAACAGCAAACAAAATCAGATGGAAGCAGTTTCAATATAGTCCAAAGGAAAGATTTAATGGAGTGTGTGTGTTGGAGGAATGGAGTAGCTATCAGAGTTGTTCATGATGGAGCTATGGAGCCACTAAGACTGAGGGCTAGCATGTGGCAACATGCATGTGCTCTACTGTGTAACATTTGTGGAGGCCATAGAAAGCCACCGATGGAATGGGGTTAGTGCCATAGCAAAACCCCTGCTGCTCCCTCACAGATAACAGTACTGCTCCCAGCACATTTAACCCTCATCCTCATGGAGTAAATTCACTTTAATGCTGTCACCAAGGAGAATGAATCAATCATATGATCAGCCAGAAGGAATGGCTAGATAATCACAAAAAGAACTGAACAAAAAAATGCACCATAGACTTTTAGAAAGGCATGTAATGCCTGGTATGAGAAGCTGAATTGAGGGGTATAGAAGCTATGGGGGTCATTTCTGCTTAAAGGTAGACTAGACAAGCAAGACGTTGCTTTCTGTCAGGTTCAGATCCAGTACTAGGAAAGCTAGGCAACTGCCTAGGGCCCGGTCCTGGCTGGGGGACTTGACCACAATATTAATTTTAAAAAAGAAGCAAAGTTTTCCTTTAAGTTTCCTCTCAGCATTGCATCTGCATGTGTATTGCTTTAGGATTTTCACAGCTTTTTGAAGCATTATGCCTGGAGCAACTATTACAAGAATGAACAGCAGTGGCATTATGAACAAAGATGGAATGAACAGCATTGGACAAGGAACTCAAGTACTGAAGTTAGCAGCATTAAACTTGCAGATATGAGCAAGCACCCACACTGATTTTGTGTGTGTGTGAAATGCCCTAGTTAGAGAGGGCAGTTTAGTTAATTAAGTGACTTGCTCAGGCTCAAAACCTGTACTTTAGTTACAGGAGGCAAGAGGCTTAATCCTCTACAACATGCCATACCTTTTAGTAAATCAGTGAGGATTGCAGTCAGACGTTAAATTTAGTTGAAATGTTCTGAAATGGGTACTTTTGCCATTACTGGTTCATACATTTTGCTTTAGCGTTTAATGGAAAAAATGGTCAAAACTATAAATTAAATATGTACTCTAACAAATGTTGTGGTATTAAACAAGAATTACATTTAAAACTATCAGGAAGGTGAATCAAAGAATGCATGCATTTATGCATGAATCCTAAAAGTATATACAGAGGAATCATGGTTAGAAAAGAGCTGAGGGACCAAGGAACACTTAATCTACTACTGGCAGGAAGCATTTGCAATAAATTTGAGTTTCAATGCATTTTCAATTAATGGGAGTTGCAATGAATGTGGGCTTCAAGGGAAGAGAAGTTTACGGCTTCTCATGCCAAGTCTGTCTTCAATGTGCGACTTTTTTGTTTAGCAAATGGCCATCAGTGTTATGCTATAAAATTTGAAAGCAGTGTTAGTGACACAACAGGTAGCGCACGCCTTTGGTGCAGAAGGCTGTGTTTTCTGCTATACCATCAAGAAGATGGATTGCTGAAAATGTAGTGCAACTTAAGAGGGTGAATGCACTCGGGATAAAATGTTAAACTGGGGCCCCATCTGCCTGAGTTGTCGCTAACTAGGGTGATATTAAAGATCTCACAGAACCTATCAAAAAGGTAGAGGTATTTTACAGATGCCCTGGTCAAATTTCCTCTTGTAATATAAATAACCCCTCAGGTCTCCCCTTTAAAGAAGGTAATAGCCTAATGGGACTAATCTGGTCAACAAAGGATAAATACATTAAAAGTTTTAAATTAAATTCACATATCAGTAATCATTTCAAAAATAAAGAGGAAAATGGTATTGCACACTGACAGTTCTGAACAATATTTATGGTAATTAGGGGGACAGACAAGTAATGGGACACTGGAATGGATGAGGGGTCTAGTCCATTATTCTGCCTAGGTCTCCATTTGACCATTATCCAGCTCTGCTTTCTGGCAATGGCTGTGAGGATGTAAAGTGATGCCAAATGTTCACATATAAAATGTTAGCAAAATTAACTGGCATAGATAATGTACCAAGGGGTTATACATGCTGCACATTTCAATACAGCATGCAAACTTTCCACTATATATGCAAGTTTAGGGAAACATTCAAGTATGGAATAAAGAGGGAGAAGGTAATGCGTCTGTGAATATTACAGAAGGAGATAATACTCTACAAAGAAAGAACTCCGAAGCACAGCTCAAACAACACGTTTTCTGATGTACAAAGAAAAAGTACAATTTACATACATTACGCAATTTGCAAAAGTACAGTGATTTGTAAAACAGAGAAAACACAGTGCCATACCAGACATCTGTGCTAACACAATGAAACATGTCAGTGAAGTACAGCTGCCCAGTATAGAAAACTTTTATTATTTACATTATGTCCAAAATGTCACCTAGCTGTGACCACTGTTCCAATTTCTGTAACACTAAAATAAAACAGAAACTTGCAATCCACCCCCAATGTAATAGCTTACATTAAGTACATTAAACAGGACTGGTCCCAACTCTAAAAATGTATGGAGCTCCACACCTTACTGACTTTAAATGTTACATTTTCCTGTATCAGCATTCAAACCATTTCCAGTTCTGTATCCAGTTCACAGTTTTGGGGCCATAAAGTTTTAAAGGGCTTTATAAAGGTCCCAACATTCATATTCATAGGGTTCTCTTATCTACCCTAGTGACATAAGTGGATCATGTTGGAATAACAAAATCTCAGTTGCACATAGAATGCTGCTGGCCACTGCCAAGAAAATAGCTATTCAACAGCCTGCCACACAGAATCTTCTTCACAACCACTGTAATGTAAGTAAGATCATAGGAGATTACTAGGCTATTAACCTGGAGGCCATTTTAAGCCTAGTCGTTTCATCCCAATGTAATACCATGAAAATGCTAGTCAATACCCAATATTGCATTTAGTGATAACTGCCCATGTCCAGGAGGATTATGGTCACTATTCCCAGTAAGAATTTATGGTGCCCCATCCACTTGTCCAGGTTCCTCTTGAACAGTGTCATAGAGGTGCTGTGTTTCACATGGATTGGTAACCTGTTCCAAAGACACGGCAATCGCTGGGAGATCAATATGTCCCTTCAACATGTCCTTTTAATTTGCAGGCTATATTTAGTTCCCTGGAACAGGTAGCAATAGTCCCATTTGATTTACTAATATGCAGTAAGTTCATTAGGTTTGGTTCTTGGATTACACTGTAGGCCAGGCATAGGTCTCCCCTAAGAAGTCTATACGACACTGAGTATAGTGACAAGGACTTTAGTCGGTCTGTGTAAGGCACATGCTGGACTCCCTTGATCTTCTTTGTTAGAAACCTTTGAGGTCCCTCCAGTTGCTGCAGGTGCTTTGTACTGTACAAGCCAAACTGAGTGTTATACTCAATTACTGGTCTGATTAGTGCCAAGTATAGAGGGGGTTATAACCTCTTTTGCTCTCAGGGTGATGCCTTTAATAACCAAGTGTACTACGTAGAAAGCCTTTCTTACTACAGTAGACACATGCTGGTTGAAGTTAAGGTTGCAGTCAACTTGTGATCCCAGGTCCTTTACCACTACGTGGGTATTTAGGGTATTGTTGATTTGATAGTGTGAAGGGACATTGAGCTGAAGGGAATGATGATTCATTTCTTTACATTCAGTTTGAGACTGTGACAAAGACACCAGTCATTGGTCTGCATGAGACCCTCCTGCAGTATGCTGACATTTGGGGATTCAATGATTACACCTAGTTTGCAGTCCTCTGCAAACTTGGTCAGCCACAACCCTTTAGTTTTGACCTGAACTTATGAGAAGTATTTACCAAACAGTAGCAACCCAGCACTGACCCCTGTGGCACCCCACTTGTAATAGGTCTGCTGGTTGATGTGCAGTCACCCACTTAGGTAGTGTGTGTCTGGTTTGTGAGCCAGATGGCAACCCATCTTACAACAAATGGGTTTACATTCAGTTTGCTAAGTGTATCTGCAATGCCTGAATGTGGAATTGTGTCAAAAGCCTTTGCAAAGTTGAAGTATGCTGTGTGCATAGATTTTCACATTTTCAAAGAAGTCAACCAGATTTAACAGCCAGGATCTTGTCCTTGATGAAGCTGAGTTGGGCAGGATCCAAGATTTGGAGGTTGCCTATGTCTTTATTTATGAGGTCCATAATGATATGTTCCATGGCCTTACAGATGAGGCTGGTCAGGCTTATGGGTCTGTAATTCCCCGGGTCTGTTGCTAGGCCACCTTTGTGAATCGAAATAACTGTTTCTGTTCTCCTTTCCAGAGGAACAAAGCCTGTGGTTAGGCTATGATTGAAAAGGGTACTTGATGGTGATGCTAGTTCATGTTTTTACCTGGGATGCTGTCTGATCCATCCCACACAGGCTGTGTTTTTTTGCCTTGGACAATGGTTTGAGGACCTGCTCTTCAGAGATGTAGGGTGGGGGTAAGTTTGGGGGAGGGTTTGTGATAAGTTAGGAAAGTAAAAGGGAGTGAAATTTTCACCAGACCTATCCGCTAGCAAGTTTGCTATCTCTATGGGGTCAGTGTGTTTGATAACATTGGTCACTAGCTCTGCACATGCTTGGGTCCTACCGTTTAGGCTACATATATATCTGTAAAAGGCCTTATGGTTATCCTTGTCTATATATGGTAAATTTCTCTCAAATGAGCCCTTAAATGATTTGAACAGTTGTCTTATTTGCCTGTTGAGGTTGAGGAGGCTGCTTTTGCATTGTTGGGGACTGTTTTCTTGGACAGCAACATTTTGCGTATAAAGTTTGTTGATGCTGGATGTCCACCATGACAGCTTGTTTTTCCTTGGAGCTCTAGCTTTGATTCTTTCTGGTACAGCCAAGTTTATACACTTATGCAAGTGACTGTATAGGACATTAGTGTAAACTAGGAGGGTATAGTTTGCCTTGGTGAAGTCTTTTAGTCTGATTTCACCCTTTGTGAGTTCTGGGGTTAGTGCCAGCTTGAAGGTGGCTGTTTTGTGGTCAGATTTAATCAATGACTGTCCGACAGTTGTGCAGGTGCATCTGTTTGACATGTTAGTGAGGACCAGATCTAGAATGTTTATTCCTGTTGTCAGTGTATGAAGAATTTCTTCCAGGGCATTTGAATTAAAGTCAAGGAACTTTTGTGCTAGCAAGTTGGTGTTAGCGTACGTTTCCCAGTTGATGGAGTGATAATCGAAATCCCCCATAACCAGAGTGTTCGGTAAAATTTGGATAGTCTCCAGTTTGGTCAAGTAGGCTTTGTGGGCATTATGACCCATGGAGGGCGATCTATAACTGGCTCTGATTTGAATGGGGGGTCTTACCCACCATAACCTGGACTTGGAGTAACTCCATGGAGTTATCCAGTCTAACTAGATGGGAGGTAAATTAATCTCTAATATAGATAGAAACACCATCTCCTTTGATTTTCACACATTCATTTTCCAGTGTAAAGGTGTAGAAAGCATTGTAGCCTTGCAAGGCTGGGATACTCTCTGATGCTTTAAACCAGTTTCTGTGACTGTACAGACATCTGCATCTTCTACTGGTAGAAGTGCTTCTAGGGAGTGCAATTTTTGGTTTAAGCTCCTAGTATTTAGCAATATGACCCTTATTTTGTTCTGGTTGGCTAATTTCACATTGGTAATGTTTTCAAGACCTTGCCTAAAAAAGGCACAATGGGGAAGGTAAGAGCCTTTGCCAGCAGCCAAAAGCCTAGAGGAGCCAGGTGCAAACCATTTCTGGCTAAGCAGAGAGGTTTGTCGACCATGGTTTCCCAGGCTATCAAGAACTGGATCCCCTTTGATTGACATCAAAAACTAAGCCAGCTATTGAAATCAATCACTTTTTGTTTATACTGCGGCATCATTCTAGGTGAGGCTAGTATGCTGCTCAAGGCTAGGGACATACCTGCCTGGGACACATACTCAGAGAGCTCAACAGTGTCTATCTTCATATAGTCCAGTGAGGTAGGTACATCTCAGGTCGTTCACACCAACATGAACTATGACAGAGTCATAATGGTACTTGTTGCTGAGAGACCTGAGTGCATGTCTTATCTGACGAATCCTGGAACTGGACAGACAGCTGACTGTGACCTCCTCCTTGTTCAGCCTGGTGAGTGGGATATCCATGTGTCTCACTATTGAGTCTTCAATGACAAGAAAATTTGTTTTGAGTGTTTCACCTTGCAGGCTTAGTGGGTGAGACACTGGTGTTTCTATTTGTCATGGGTGCTGTGGGGACTGTGTTAGTTGTAGCAATCTTGTGTTTTGGAGGTCTCTGGTGTTTAGGTAAGTTTCTTAAGCAAACCTCCACATATGTAGATTTTTGCATTTGATGCGTACTGTAAGTATGAGTAATAGTACTATGTACATATGAAGTGGTGGCTGAGTTGACAGCCTCTTTCATGTTACTATTTTGAGTGTGAGAGAGCAGACTAATAACTTTATATCTTCATAGACCCCTTTATGCAAAGGGATTCACTATTTATTTATACATTCCCATTTTGCCTACCCAGTGAGCTGACTGGTCAGCAGAACCTTTTTAGCTGTGAATCAGACCACTAGAGCTAGACAAAACTTATTGTACATCAAGTAGCAATTGTGAACAGTACATGAAGATGATATCAAAGAATAAATGATATATTAGAGTGCATATGTACAATATTCACATATTTACACAAGTAAGCAAGAAATTTGCATCAATCACGGAGACATGATGTTTAATCCTTAGCTGTTGAAGCTCAATAATTGGCAAAGAATAATGAGATAATTTCACAAATTAACTAATCCCACATCACCACTACAGGTAATAAGAGCAGATATGGTTCTGCCAATGACTGGCCTGCTCCACTGCCTGGAGTTACTAAGGATAGATGTGGTCCCACCAATGAGTGATCTGCTCCACTGTCTGCAGTTACTAAGGACAGAAATGGTTCTACCAATAGCTGGCCTGCTCCACTGCCTGGATTTACTATGGACAGAAATGGTTCTACCAATGACTGACCTGCTCCACTGCCTTGTGGACAAATATTACTCCACCACCTCCACTGGTATTACTTGTAGCACTATCAATGGCAGTTTACCCAGATTCTGTATACTATCTCCAAGAAAATGCTTTAATTTTTATTTTTTTTTATTCTTTTACCCTGTGCTACTTTCCCATGCTGGCAATCTGTCTTCATCCTCACATGAAATTAAAAACTGAAAATTGTATTTAGTATTTCTGCTTGGTTTGCAGCATTTTCATTGTCCTTCCTTTTCCTACCAAATAAGGAAATACATCCTACTATGTTTTCCAGTGTATCTGAAAAACCAACAATATAGCCTATGGCC
Source organism: Protopterus annectens (assembly GCF_019279795.1). Lineage (NCBI taxonomy): Eukaryota > Metazoa > Chordata > Ceratodontiformes > Protopteridae > Protopterus > Protopterus annectens. The sequence continues at coordinate 842,583,542 of NC_056748.1, read as the reverse complement.
ATACTTCCCATTCGGTCATCTTCATCTCTAGAACCAAATCGTCCTTTTTTTCTGCTCTCTCTGTAGTAATGCTTCATTTCCACACATCATTCTCCTGATAAAAGGCTTGTGGCAAATTACAGTATTACCAAGAACTGGAATGGTAAATCACACTATGTTATTGTTTCACAGGTACTTACTAAGCTATCAATTTGTGAAGAATTTAAGAAGCCTACCATTACATTCCTATGATAGTTTTTAGCCCTTAGAATTTGCATACAAATAACCCAGAGATGGGCCAAGCAAGGTTATAGTGTGACATTTATATGTTTCTGCATCCATGAGGGACAAAAGGATTTACCATCAAAATCTTGAAAATCAGATGACTGACCTGCTCCTGTTTGAACATGGTAATAGTGACAGTCGGTATGTCGATAGTCAAGTGAACAGCAGTTCAGAAGATCGTCAGCAGGGCAGAGAAATGCAGCATATCTTTACATAGCAATCATCGATATTAAGTTCAACAACTGACTGTTGCTTGTATGTGTCGATCATGTGACCTCATTAATGTGCATGAAGCGATGAAATGCATTGAGGATATCCACGTTCGCAGTTTTGAATTCCACGATTTTGATAGTAAACCAAGACAAAGGTGCTAAACTGGGGGGTGAATTTGTGGCCAACCATCAATTTATCCAAATTACCTCTGAAGAGAGCAAGAAAAGTAATTTGTTTTATGTGGAATGGAAGACTATGCCATATAAAAGGCATTCTTTGTGATACAAACCTGTCCCTCATATATGTTATATTTAATTTAAAAATTGATGAGATCCCTTGAGTGGGTGTTTATACCATTGGACCTGCATATGTGTAATAGGTCTAACAGAAAAAGATCTGCTGAAGCTTTATATGATACTGAGAAGAGGGATAACGTTTTGAGAGGTTCTGCATAGTTTTTATGATTCAGGTCATAGGTTCATAGGATGATACTAGGCTATTGGCCCACAGGCCCTTATAAGTCTAGCCAAGAATTTTGCCCATGATTTTTTTTTTATATTTTAGTAAGAATACATCAGGATCATTCTAGTTGTGACATGCATTTAAACAGGTATTTACAAAAAGGGGCATTATACTAAATGATTGGCCTAATGGTGCAGATTATAGTGAAAGTATTACATCCCTGGATCTGAATATAGTATCTTTAGGTATAAGCTGTGCAATGAAAAGGGCATCACTTACCACAGTGGATACTGTTGAACAGAGGATCAAAGGACAATTCATTGTTGACAAAGTTTCTCAGATCCCTAATTACTGGACCTATTTTCGGGGGGGGGGGTGTTGTCAATGTGATAATACTGGGGAAGTCATGCATGCCAAAGGTGAGACTGTATACTTCTTAGCATTTAGTTTTGGTCCATATTTCGAACACCAGCTATTTGCTTGGGACAGGCCCTCTTGGAGGATCTTGCAGTCTTCTGGGGAATTTAGGATGGCAACAAGTCTGCAGTCATCTGTAAACTGGTTCAGCCACAAACCCTTAACATTATCTTTTTCCTCAGAGAAGGAAATACCAAAGAGGAATGAACCTAGGACTGAACCCTGGAGTACACCGCTAGTGACAGTCTTTTGGAGGAAGGACAGCTGCCCACTCTAACTTCCTGGTTTCTATTTGTGAGCCAATTTCCTATCCAAACAGTTACACAGGGATTAACATTTAGCTGTGGAAATTTATCTATGATTCCTGAGTGTGGAATGTTGAACACCTTTGCAATGTCTAGATTTAGGGAGTGTACTGGTCTGCCTTCATCCAGTGCTTGAGCAACTTCGTCAATGTCAAACAGATTAAGTAGGCATAACTTTCCATTGACAAATCCAATCTGGTTTGGGAATGAGAGTCTCTTGGCTACCTATATCCTTATATATTAAATCCATAATGATCTTTACCATAGCCTTACATATTAAACTGGTCAGGCTTATAGGTTCATAGGCAAGTACTAGGCTAGCTACTGTTGCAGGCTATTTTAAGCCTAGCTAATTTCCCTTTTTGTATTCAAATTAACCTAACCCATTTGGTTAGAGATTGACCTTTCCTATCCCATGGTCAGTAATTATACACTAACTCCTAATAAGAATAACAGGGATCATTCCACAGATAATTTGAGGGGACCCATACATGGGATAAAGCATTTAGGAGCTGCCTCTGTCCATTAGTAGTACAGGGGTGTTGGAGTCAATTTTCTATTTCCCATCTATAGATCGAAGTTGCACTTTAATATTGACTATGATGAACTTTGTTTCATGTGGATGTAGAGTCTTTTCAAAGCAGCGGTATCCTCTACAAGATAAACTGGTCCCTCCAAACTGTTCTGCTGATGTTGCAGAAGAGGTTTAGATGCCTAGAGTACTCTGATGACATTTGACTCACTGATGTGCAGTAAATCCATCAGTACTGCATTAGAGGATGCCTTGTATTCCAGGCACAGGTCACGTCTTAACAGTCTGTAGAAGACAAAGTATAGTGACAGGGTTTTGAGTCTGGTCATGTAGGACATGTTGTTTAGGCTTTGTATCCTTTTATAACTGTATCTCTGTGGGTGTTCCAGTTATACGCATCTGGACAGATACATACCAAAGGGGGCATTATACTCAATGATCGGCCTAATAAGGGCTGAGTAAAGGGGGACAATGACATCGCTAGTTCTACACACAATTCCTTTGTTTATATAGAATGGGATTCTTACAGCAATGGTTTATTTGGGACAAACCTACCTGCAGGATGGCCAAGTCATTCGAGGAGTCAATGACTGCTCCTAGTTTGCAGTCATCTGCAAACTTAGTCAGCTAGAGTTCTTTGTTTTATTGGCTTTTACTTCAGAAAAGTAGATGCCAAACAAGATCTAGTATTATCTATTGTATCAAACAGGATCTATTATTAGGATGCCAAATTATGAGTCTATAGTTACCTGGTTAGGTGAAGCGGCACCTTTGTGTAAGGGAATGACCCTGACCTGATGGGATTGCTGCGTGTCCGCAGTAAAGTTCCACTTGAGTAACCCACATGCACGACCTCAACCTGGTCTGTGACATCAATAGTACTTGTTGGTGGGACAGATTTGTGTCCCAGAGACTCCCCCTTTTGTGGAATAGACTCCCTCTCCAAGTCAAGCAGAGTACCTAATTAACCCTTTTTAAGTGCAACCTGGATAACTGGATGGGGAACAGAAAATACACCCCTGGGATTCCACCTGTGTCTCTGCTGGACAGTAGCATAAGGCGCTGAATTGTTGGAACATGGGCTAAGTTCTTGGCTAGGCTTGTAAGGGCCTCAAGGCCAATAGCATAATAACTTCCTATGAAAGACAGTTGCTGTCCTCCATTCATTCACCTGAGGCTGATACTGAGTTTTGTAGGATATTAGACTAGTCATGTTTCATGCTTAAGAGTAGGTACTCTGGTTTATCATATGGCCCTACAGATGTGGTGTTCTTGGCCTTAGATATTGTCTTGGAAAACATGTTATTGGGTGATTTGAACAGGGGGTGTATGTGTGGGGATATGATCTGAAAATAATGAACTGGAAAGTTGGTGAGGTTTAAGCTAAATTTGTCTGCTACTACACTGTCTATGTCCTCTGGATTACAGTATGTGATCTTCTTCTTCTTTTTCTTTCAGCTTTTCCCGGTTAGGGGTCACCACAGGGGATCACCTGTCCACTCATGACTGGCAGTGGAGTTTTACAGTGTTGAGTTGCCAGCCCGACGCCCAACCTTCCACAGAAGGCACACACACACACACACACACACACACACACACACACACACACCTAGGGCCAATTTAGAGTGTCCAATCCACCTACAGCATGTCTTTGGGATGTGGGAGGAAACCGGAGCACCCGGAAGAAACCCACACAACCACAGGGAACACATGCAGACTCCACACAGAAGGCACACCAGCCGAGGATCGAACTGGAGAACCTCTTACTGTGAGGCGGCAACGCTAACCGCTGCACCACCATGGCCACCCAGATTACAGTATGTGATACCATTAACTATTAGCTCTGCACAGTGTTGTCCATCATTTCTTACATTTTTAATATAGTTAAAGATGATTTTTTGGTTATTATTTGTGCGGGTGGTTGTTTTTTCTTCATATCTGGCTTTGATGGATTTGATAAGGGTTATGATCACAAGCAGCTAGTGATTTCCACACCTTGGCCACAGGCATAGCATCTACCTGGGAGAGGCATGATAAATATTCCCTTCCCTGGGGCTGATCCTCAGATCACTCCAAATCCATCTTTTGTCTCAGCTTCTAAGTCTACTTCCTTTGGGATACCTTCAGAGAATATGTACTCCAGAAATGTTTTTTAATCTTATAGACTGTTTTCCATTTTAAATGATAGCAGGGCAACGGTGAGTAAATAGTTAAAGCTGTTATATACCCTAAGCTATGTGACATAAGACGGTCTCAAATACAAGCATTCAAATTTCAGCACATTCGCTATCCTAAACACAGCCTTGTACTATTCCACCTACCATATCATTCATATCCTGAAGTAGACAGAATGAAAAATAAACAGAGTAAATGAGTTAGAGAGAGAGAGAGACCATCTATGCATGCCATTGACCTCAGAATGGCAAAGTCGCAAAGTGGAGTCTGTGGAATTCAAAAGCAGATTGCACCAATGGAAATAACAAAATGAAAAACACATGCACGAAACTGATATGCCATATGATTAGCTAATAGAATTTTATGATACTATTAAATTAACATGCTAATCAGATCCAATTATTTTAGGAACTGCAAAATTGAATTCACACCCCTGGAGGATGAGTTCCTGATTATTCCCTTAGGCAGACGCAAGCAGTAAACAGAGCAGGCAAGTACATATTCAGTTTTTTAGTTGTGGAAGATGCGTCTTGACAATGTCTTATCTGTAGCCCTTCAAACTGCATATAATTAACACTGAAAGTAGTCAGCTTTTTTCCATTTGTGTAGACATATATGTTTGCATGCATGCTTGCATGTAACCAATTACAAGATACGCAGAAAAAACTCTGTCAAAACTAGAATTATTTGAAGTCCCATGGGGATAAATTTGGCTATAAAAAGAGGAACAGTAGTGTGCCAATGGTAGTTTTGCAGGTAGTGATACTTATCCTAATGTACTACTAACATACCAGCACTGGGGCTACATTGACTAACTCTGTGCTATTTGTCCACTAGCTGATCAATGGGCTACTACCTTACTGGTAGAACCTTCTACTGTTTGTAGAATAGTCAACACTCTAAGTGGTTTTATCTTCCTTAAAGCCCATAACTTCATTTAGTAAGCTATATATATTGGATGTGTTATCTGGGAATCTGCACCTATGTAATAAACAATCAGTTTTTCACTGGGTACATCAAACCACTACTCTAGAGTTAGCTACCTGAATTTTCAATCGGACAACAAATTAATTAACTACATTGAAGCTTCATGTCACCAAAACCATGTAAAAAAGCATTTGTGCTGCCCACTGCACTCCTATCTGGGAGGCTTTACCCTCCCAATCCACAAAACATAAAACTAACAATGCAGAATACAGAGCCCATACACCATAAATCACTTTCAGATGAACAAACAGAAGATACTACAACACATATTTTTAGCATAAAACTGATCGATGAGCTGACACCCAATCCAGTTTGTACTTGACAGTGTAGGTAATGCTTCACAGCCATGGTACGGTTTGAATGCGGACTTGTGTCTAATCATAAGATGAAGTACACACTTTCAAACTTTCAACTGAGTTGCAAGTCACAAAGCAATAATAAACTTTTTAAAACAATACCAGCTGGAAGTAGCAAATCTAGTATAAATGTTACCATTTCTATTGCTAAATCCTGGGCTTGAAGTTTTGAATTTGCTCATGCCACTTAAATTACAGGATTAATTCATCTTTAGTCCTCTAGGGTAGCAGGACAAAGCCGTGACTACAGCCCAGGTGGCCTGAACTAGTGGCTTGAGCACCTTTTGCTACTGGTATGGAGAAGGAAAGGAACAATGTGCTCTGCCAGCTTACCTATTCTGAGGAGCAGAGCACTTTAGGTATATCCTTTGCAGTAGGATTGCAGCATGTAGATGTGTTTCTGAGGCCTACTGCATGACACCTCCTCTGATGCTTTGGGCATGGGTATGGAATGTTAGGCCTTAAAAAGGAAAGCCCTAATCCCTAGCACAAGGATGACTGGTGCCATTCATGGGATATGTGACTCGTACTCAAAAGGAATGAATGAAGCATTACGCTCTCTGCCAAAAGACTAAACTGGTCTAAGAGTGGCTGCAGGGGCGGGCTGAGCTTGATGGTCAGCAAGCGATTGGCCCAAAAATACTACAGTACTGATTCATACTATACACCATGATGATAAAAAGCAAGCATTCAGCAAAAATAGAGGAAGACACCTTTGTTGGTACAGAGGGATAAAGCACTAACTGTGACCAAAGTTCAGTCATCAGCTCAGGTAATAGGTGGAGTTGGAATCGGATGGGAGAGGAGTTCTGAGGCTATACTTTCTCAACTCTCAAGAGGGCTTGGGGATTATGTGGTTGTGTGTAGGCAGGCCATTCCTGGAAGCCCAGGTAAATACCAGGGCTCTGAACAGCAGCTCTACTCGGTAACAGAGTGTGTTTGTAGAAGTGTTTCTGCCTTTGGAAGTGGGCAGAGATGTTGTAGTCCATGCCTCATAACAGGCATTGGCCCATAATCAGTGCAAGCAAGTTCTTTGTAGGGCCACTGCCACAAGCAGTTAGGACTAAAATCCATGAATAATGGTTGTGGCTCTCACATCTACTCCTCCCAGGCAAGCCTACCCACTTGTATGAAGAAGCCTGGAATTACAGCCGTAACTACCTTAATTGGCATCTTTGCTAGTCCCACACAATGGTGTACCTTCAACAGGGGAAAAAATATGCAGGTTAAAAAAGTCACTCAGACTGAGAGGAAAAGTCATCCACTCCTCGGAAATGCAGCAAAGAAAAACAACTGTACAAATGAATAAATGCCGGTACTCTACTTCCATCTTATCAGCATTGCCAATCATGCCCCTAAGAGCTTGTGTCAGGGAAACCACCCCTTCTAGGGTGGTGTTCACATCTGGATTAGACGACTGAAAGCAAAGTGACAGGATAGAGGCAGGAGCAACCACAATGCTGGAGTGAATCCTCAATAAAAAAAATTCCAAAAGCAAAGATGTAGTATTTCCTCTATACAGGGGCTTAGTCAGACCACATAAGGCAAAGTATGTCAGGCTGCTGGAGAAATTCATGAATACCAGCAGAAATATCTGCAGGACAGAGGGGAAGAAATACGACCAGAGACTAGAGGAGTTACAGCTTTTCTCACCAGAGACCAGAAGAGGCAGAGAAGGCATGCTGATGCACATGTCACAGAAATGTGACGGGGTCATTCTAAACAATATGGCGAATAACGAAAAGGCAAAGAAGATGACATCATCTAACTGGTCTCTGGATAACTGAAAATTATTTTTCTGTGAGAGGGTTGCAAATCCTTGAAATGGAGAGGGAATCCAGAGAGCTGTTAAACAGGCATGCAACAGGTATAAAAGGGCTAAGAGAAGATACAGGTAGAGGAAAGGTAGAAGGTTTAGGCATTGAAAACAGTAGACCATACAGGCTTAACATCAACTACCATCAAGATATTGCATAGTTTTTGAGACTGCTAATACTTGCTTGGTTGAGATACAAACATAGAAAAAGTTAACCGTTTATTGCAAAGAACAGACAGTGGTGTTGAAAATATCACAATCAATAAAAAGAAAGGGGATTAAAAAGGCATTTGTCAAACTTTGCTGCTGCAATTATGATGCTCATTCTGACAACTCGTAACTTTTGCTGCCTATAATCAAGATAACAGAGTCCTCCCAGCTGTGTGGATTTAAAGAAACTGGTGTATATAAACCTGACTTTTTCTAAAATAAATACATAAATAAAATGGCAAGAAATTAATGTAAATTTAAATCTTCATATATAAAGCTGATTATGGAGTTTGGGCAGACTCAGATGGACTATAAACACATACATACAGACTTGTGTTGTACAGGGTGCGAAATTTATCACTATGTTCAATCCCACAAAATACAAAGAAAGCAACAATCTATTTAGGAAAATTAGGTTTAGGTACTTTATTTGGGTTTAATTATCCCTATGCTAGCATAGCATTTCCTTGTCAATACCTTGAAAGTACTTGTCTGGAGTTTTGCTCTGCTGACGACAGTTTCTTCAACACAAATCAGTTGTTAATACCATAACTATACTAATGAACATAGACTTTATCACTGAACGATACTTATGCAGTCTCTGGCAGGAGCGGCACTAACCTATTATTTTCACTGAAATGCTTTACAAATAGTTCAGGCTAGTGATTTCTGAAGTAACAACCTTCTCATAGGATGCACAGCAATTTTTGCTATAATTTAAATGGAAGAAATTAAATAATTTGGGAAATGCAAAATGTAAGGCAGCGTAATAAAACAAGAAAATATGCAAAGGAAAAATCATGATTTTTTCCCATACAAACTTTACATGATTAAATATTTAGTGATTTTACATGCTCCATTGAATTATGAACTACATTTTAATCCAGAACAGTACAGGCTGGAATGAGTCCTTGTTAAAGCATGGTAAGTTACATAATTATTGAGAAAAAAAGCAGTAATTTGTAAAGATCCCACTGATACCAGAATTTTATTGTATCACTAAGTTGCACAATTCCTTAATAAAACCAGTAGGTCAGCCAACAATATTACCATAGAGAGGACTATGTAACAGGACAGGTAAACGGTAACATCTGAAACCATAGGTTTCCAAAGCACAATCGTATATCCAAGATTAAAAACATTTAGTTGACAAAATGATGAGGTGAATTGGAAAGAAATGTGTTAGTGGACTGCAGTGATTGTCTAAACACCATCAGTAAAATTCAGCATAGGGCAGGTCTAAATGCAGAAACACATTCTGTTTGATGGAAGAAAGAGAGAGAGAAAACATGTCCTTAGAGTTACTTGCATTTAATTCATAACTATTTTCTTTTTGGCAAGAAATACGGAATAAAAAAGGCAACAGCTGTGGGAGTGCCCTTTGCCACCTTGTGTAAAATTCTATTCATACAGCTATTTGAGGAGAGATATTTATGATAGCAAGTTCTAAGAGGAAGAAATGATTTTTTTATGCACATTTTAATCAACCTCTTCTTTCTTTGTAAGGAAGATCAACAGAATTTAGAACAGTGTATAGCTTTCCCAGATTCAATTATTTGGGCATATGGTTAGTATTTCAAGTGCCATATGTCAGTATTAACTAATACTACATGACTGGATGAGGAGATGGTACAAATCCAGCAGAAGATGAAATATTTTATTTGGTTTAGAAATCATCCTTTTAGTTTGAGTCCCTTCCATATGGAAAATTTCTGAGTGCCAGAAATTTGTGTAATACTGATTAGCATTTGTTTAGGAAAGCCAGTTATATCATGAAAAGGTTGCAAACTTAGAGGACAAAAACAGAGTATCATTTAAAATGACTTTGTGAGAGTTTTATCAGGATGGTGGTCTGTGACATTAAAGATAGTGTGTGCGCATAGGTGAATTTTAAAGGAACTTCAGGACAATGCTGGGACACTGCCAATATATTTCTTTACAGAATATTCTCATTCGGCAGAGGAAGTGACAACTACAAAATAAATACTGGAACGTATACTAATGGTACAAGTTTAACTCACAGATTGATAAGTTCTTCTCAGACATTTTACAGAAACTAAGTTTGGTTAGGGAAGGATCCCTTAGATGCAGTGTTAGTAAATACATGCATAATAACACTGAATGGAACAAAAACGATTATTTCAGCACAAAATAATGGTTTTAATGGTATGACTAATGTTGGCATATGGGTTGAAATATGAGTATCTCCTGCTTTGCAGACAGCAGAGGTAATTCAGAGGGCACAAGTGAAGTCTGCTATCTTGCCTGTGACCCAGAGGATGAAAGAACTAACAAGAAACAGAGTATAAAGGATTAGTCCAGATAAAAATTCATAACTGTAAGCTGTTTCCATATATTTTCAAATATTTTTAAATATTTTTAAATAAATAAATTTTAAAATTTTGAAATATTTCTAAATAACAATTTTTTAAACAATGTTCAACAAACATCTACAATAAATTGAGTTTCATCAGAAGTCATAAATGTTTTTAGGCAGAGACGAATTTCACATATATATGTACATACATACATTCTTCATATTTAGTATATATTATTTAGAATATTTCTTAGTTAGAGAGTTAATTGCACATGTAGTCAGTTCTTAATATGAAGAATAGTATGCGAATGATGTAAAAAGTGTGTATGCAAGCCACAGGTTCAATGTGGAGTTTGTAAATAAACATCGTATATAACAGTGTGAATACATAAGGACAGTGTGGCTTTAAGAATTTTGGCGCACTTTTTAAAATATCCAGGCTTTGTTGCTATTTAAGATCAGTGTTAATACAGTTTTATTGTTCTGATGAAGATTGGATGTGTACCAATCGAAAGCGCTTAACCTACAGTGTTTCCGTGTTTTAAGTCTTATTAAATCTTTGAAGTCAACTTTAATACATCTGGAGATTGGAATTTTTTGTTCTCTACCCGCACGAGCAGCGTTTTTGTCAGCACTTTCTTTCCAATAAATCAGAATTTTGTTTTGTTGTTAGCTAGTCACAGTTCTAAAATTAATAGATGCCTTTTATTCAACATTTTAATTAAGCCCTGATCTGCTGTTCTCTCTCTTATACAGCTGCAATTTCAGATACATTGTTTGTTTTACACCTTTAGTCTGAAAATGGTTTGTGTATTTGCTCAAAAATAAATTCAGCACTTTAAAGACCCACTGCACTCTTTTAGTTTTAACTTTATTTAGTGTACTTGTGGTTTATAATTTTATAATTTCAGCTAGTGGGGTAGTTGCAAGTCTAACTTTCAGGCATAGCCAGTATCTTTGTATGAAACTCCACTGCAGCCCGTTAACTATAACCAGAAGTAGTGTCAGGTCTTAGCAAACTGTCTATCAGCTAGTTGCAGAGAATGTGACTGAACTTGTGTGCTACATGTACAAGTATATGTTTGGGGCAAGAGGCTGCACAGAAAGCTGCTGGAAACCAGTAGTACTTTAATACTCAAGCATGAGGAGTAACTGATGTGAATGACCTTGTACTGAGCCCAAAAAGGGCCCTATGTTAATGACCTCATACAGAGCCCAAGAAGGGCCCTATGTTAATGCCTTCTTACACAGTCTGAGAAAGGCCCTTTGTTGATGACCTTGTAAATAGTCTAAGGATGACCTTATATTAACAACCACATACAGAGTGAGGAGGACATTATGGTGATTGCCTCTTACCAATCCTAAAAAGGGCCTTATGTTAATGATCTCTTACAAACTCCAAGAATGGCCCAATGTCAATCACCTCTTACAAAGTCTGAGGAGTGCCCCATGTGAATTAACCCTTAAAAGCCTAAGAAACTCCCTACATTAACTTTACATTGGCTTACTTCTCTGATAAATGGTGAGTTAAACATTTTATTCAAACCGATGGAGACAGTCTGGATATATTTATTAAGTGATGGGCAAGAGAAGTACATAGAAACTTGGCCTTCTGTCTCATTCTCACTCTCTCTCTCACATAAATGGTATAAGTAGAATTTTAGCCTTACATGTGACAGACTTAGGGCTGTCTGTCATTGCATGCAGAAGATTGTTTGATAGGATGCAACTTGTTTTTTTTCCTTAATAGCCATTCAAAGAAGTGGGTCTCCTGATGAAGTTTCTTGCATATGGTATAATGACATTCTATAATGGCCTATGTTCACTACGTCCAACCTCAATACTGCAGGAGCTCTGCCAAAAGACAACTCCCAAACATTATCACTGAAAGTGTTGTCATTGTACATTAGTCTGTGGTACCTACATCTGACCCTGATAATGCAGGAGCTCTGCCACAAAGCCCAACTCCCACACATTTTCGATGAGAATTGTGTTATTTTACAATGTAAGCAAATTTTACTTGAAGAACCTTGCTGTATATTAACTTTGACTAGCCAAATACGTGCATGCCTGTACTAGAAATTAGCTTTAGCACCCCATCCTTACAAAATAGTAGTCCTTGCACTCTAAGGACTAGTTACTAAGATGGTCACTGTCCTTTTTCTCTATTCCAATAGATTGCACTGTATGTGCCAGTTACTAAGTCCCCCTAGCTGCCAAGTTTCTGCATTCAGGAAATGAAAGAAAATGTGTCTCTCTGTTAATTGCGTTGTGCTGGCTATAAACTGATTACTCTGTTATTATCTGACCTGAGGGTGGCAGGGTCACTGTAGTAGAATGTAATGCTAAATATCCCCTCACTACTGTCTCCTGTTCCAGTCACCATCTTCCTTCACAGTGGAGGTGTGTGTCATATGTTATTACTTTTCTTCTTTCCAACCTGCCATCTATTAGCTTTCAGACTCCAGCACCCATCACAATGATCAAGACAATTATCTTCCTCTGACCCTATAACGGTCAATCCCCAATATCAGTAATCTAACTTTTGCTGCAATAAATGTTAGAAGCATAATAAATAAAGTTGCTGAACTACATGCCCAGATTACCCATCATAAGCCTGATATTTTTGCTGTAACTAAAACTTGGCTTAAACCCAACATAAGCAACTCCAAAATTACACCTCCAGGCTATATCATCATCCATAATGACAGTATAAAAAAGAAAGGTGGTAATGTTGCTTTAATATTTTCCAACAGCTACCACATTTCCCCTTACATCAAACCAATACTAAAATTCAATTCAGCAGAGCTTATAACTTTCCTGAATTTAAATAATTATAAACATATATTTATTACTGTTCTTTACATCTCTCATGGAAACAATACAGCTATTCTGAAAGATATCGTACACTGGATATCCGTAACAATTTGACAAGAAAAAAATACTACTAGGTTATGTGAATGTCAATTAATTGGACAAACTATATGCCCCCTACATCTAGTGTGAATGCATTTGGTATCATACAACTAATTAATAGCCCCACACATAAAAAAAAAACCTGTAAGCCACTTTCCTACCTTTCCTGTAACTAGTGTAGTCCAGATACAGATTTGCTGTATCCAGGACTGTATGTAAGCTTCTAAGCCCCCCAAACTTTTCTGTGTCAGAGGGAAGCCTTATAGCTTGTCAGTGGGAGGGGTAAGCACTAGGTAACCTGTCTACTACATAAGGAGTGGTTCTGGCCCAGAAAATGTAGTTATTGGCCATCTGGGCAATCTTTTCCATCTCTCTCAACTTTCTGATTTGAAAGCCTGCATTTGCACTTGTTTCTTTCCTGTAACTAGTCTAGTGCAGATACAGATTTTTAGTTTTAGCACTTGAATGTGCTTATTTGTGCTCAGCACTTGTATAGAAGTTGTTGTAAGCACTAAATAAGCTACTAATTACTATAACACTCAACCTTCCTCATTACCTAGAGAAAAACAGTATTTGCACTTACTTTCCTCACTTGCTTAGAGAAAAACAGCTCTTGTACTCACTTTCCTGACTTATCTAGAGGAAAATAGTTTTTTATTCAGGCATGTCCAAGGGTCAGCTCCCAGTGTTCTCTCCTGTCTATCTGATGAATCTGGGCATCTTGGAGCAATGTATAAATTGCCTCATGTACACAGACAACCCTCTCCTCCTACCACCCAACACTACAACCTGTGAGAGATGCACTTATCTAGCCAAACTGGAGGTAAAGCTCTCTCCAACCAAGATTGCACTTGACATTCAAGAGGAGAAGGTAAACATTTGCACTACACCACACTTATCAAATAGTCTCACTAAATCTACACCACCAAAATCCACACACACATAGAAACACATTTCAGCTAGTGGGGTAGTTGCAAGTCTAACTTTCAGGCATAGCCTGTATATTTGTATGAAACTCCACTGCAGCCCGTTACCTATAACCAAGTAGTGTCAGGTCTTAGCAAACTGTCTATCAGCTAGTTGCAGAGAATGTGACTGAACTTGTGTGCTACATGTACAAGTATATGTTTGGGGCAAGAGGCTGCACAGAAAGCTGCTGGAAACCAGTAGTACTTTAATACTCAAGCATGAGGAGTAACTGATGTGAATGACCTTGTACTGAGCCCAAAAACGGCCCTGTGTTAATGACCTCATACAGAGCCCAAGAAGGGCCCTATGTTAATGCCTTCTTACACAGTCTGAGAAAGGCCCTTTGTTGATGACCTTGTAAATAGTCTAAGGATGACCTTATATTAACAACCACATACAGAGTGAGGAGGACATTATGGTGATTGCCTCTTACTAATCCTAAAAAGGGCCTTATGTTAATGATCTCTTACAAACTCCAAGAATGGCCCAATGTCAATCACTTCTTACAAAGTCTGAGGAGTGCCCCATGTGAATTAACCCTTAAAAGCCTAAGAAACTCCCTACATTAACTTTACATTGGCTTACTTCTCTGATAAATGGTGAGTTAAACATTTTATTCAAACTGATGGAGACAGTCTGGATATATTTATTAAGTGATGGGCAAGAGAAGTACATAGAAACTTGGCCTTCTGTCTCATTCTCACTCTCTCTCTCACATAAATGGTATAAGTAGAATTTTAGCCTTCGATGTGACAGACTTAGGGCTTTCTGTCATTGCATGCAGAAGATTGTTTGATAGGATGCAACTTGTTTTTTTTCCTTACTAGCCATTCAAAGAAGTGGATCTCCTGATGAAGTTTCTTGCATATGGTATAATGACATTCTATAATGGCCTATGTTCACTACGTCCAACCTCAATACTGCAGGAGCTCTGCCAAACGACAACTCCCAAACATTATCACTGAAAATGTTGTCATTGTACATTAGTCTGTGGTGCCTACATCTGACCCTGATAATGCAGGAGCTTTGCCACAAGGCCCAACTCCCACACATTTTCGATGAGAATTTTGTTATTTTACAATGTAAGCAAATTTTACTTGAAGAACCTTGCTGTATATTAACTTCGACTAGCCAAATACGTGCATGCCTGTACTAGAAATTAGTTTAGCACCCCCTCCTTACAAAATAGTAGTCCTTGCACTCTAAGGACTAGTTACTAAGATGGTCACTGTCCTTTCTCTTGACCAACAGATTGCACTGTATGTGCCAGTTACTAAGTCCCCCTAGCTGCCAAGTTTCTGCATTCAGGAAATGAAAGAAAATGTGTTCTACTTTGTGTCTCTCTGTTAATTGCGTTGTGCTGGCTATAAACTGATTACTCTGTTATTATCTGACCTGAGGGTGGCAGGGTCACTGTAGTAGAATGTAATGCTAAATATCCCCTCACTACTGTCTCCTGTTCCAGTCACCATCTTCCTTCACAGTGGAGGTGTGTGTCATATGTTATTACTTTTCTTGTTTCCAACCTGCCATCTATTAGCTTTCAGACTCCACCACCCATCACAATGATCAAGACAATTCTCTTTCTCTAACCCTATAACGGTCAGTCCCCAATATCAGTAATCTAACTTTTGCTGCAATAAATGTTAGAAGCATAAGAAATAAAGTTGCTGAACTACATGCCCAGATTACCCATCATAAGCCTGATATTTTTGCTGTAACTAAAACTTGGCTTAAACCCAACATAAGCAACTCCAAAATTACACCTCCAGGCTATATCATCATCCATAATGACAGTATAAAGAAGAAAGGTGGTAATGTTGCTTTAATATTTTCCAACAGCTACCACATTTCCCCTTACATCAAACCAATACTAAAATTCAATTCAGCAGAGCTTATAACTTTCCTGAATTTTAATAATTATAAACATATATTTATTACTGTTCTTTACATCTCTCATGGAAACAATACAGCTATTCTGAAAGATATCGTACACTGGATATCCGTAACAATTTGACAAGAAAAAAATACTACTAGGTTATGTGAATGTCAATTAATTGGACAAACTATATGCCCCCTACATCTAGTGTGAATGCATTTGGTATCATACAACTAATTAATAGCCCCACACATTATGGCAACACATTAATTTCACTATTAGACTGGATTAAAAAAAACTTGTAAGCCACTTTCCTACCTTTCCTGTAACTAGTGTAGTCCAGATACAGATTTGCTGTATCCAGGACTGTATGTAAGCTTCTAAGCCCCCCAAGCCTTTCTGTGTCAGAGGGAAGCCTTCTAGCTTGTCAGTGGGAGGGGTAAGCACTAGGTAACCTGTCTACTACATAAGGAGTGGTTCTGGCCCAGAAATTGCAGTTATTGGCCATTTGGGCAATCTTTTCCATCTCTCTCAACTTTCTGATTTAAATGTCCGCATTTGCACTTGTATCTTTCCTGTAATTAGTCTAGTGCAGATACAGATTTATAGTTTTAGCACTTGAATTTGCTTATTTGTGCTCAGCACTTATACAGAACTTGTTGTAAGCACTAAATAAGCTACTAATTACTATAACACTCAACCTTCCTCATTACCTAGAGAAAAACAGTATTTGCACTTACTTTCCTCACTTGCTTAGAGAAAAACAACTCTTGTACTCACGTTCCTCACTTGTCTAGAGGAAAATAGTTTTTTATTCAGGCGTGTCCAAGGGTCAGCTCCCAGTGTTCTCTCCTGTCTATCTGATGAATCTGGGCATCTTGGAGCAATGTAGCAATTGCCTCATGTACACAGACAACCATCTCCTCCTACCACCCAACACTACAACCTGTGAGAGATGCACTTATCTAGCCAAACTGGAGGTAAAGCTCTCTCCAACCAAGACTGTACTTGACATTCAAGAGAAGGTAAACATTTGCACCACACCACACTTATCACATAGTCTCACTAAATCTACACCACCAAAATCCACACATAGAAACACAAAAACATTTGCAGAGGCTCTCAATAATAATCTGCTCAAGCAACAGAGACCTCCAAAGCAGAAATGCAAGCAACCTCCACCCCCCCCAACACAACCCAAATGACACATACCCACAGACTCAGTGTGCCACTCAACCACAGCCAATAAGGCAAAACAACATACCCAACTAGTCATAGGTGACTCTATAGTCAGGCACACCGATGTCCGACTCACCAGGCTAAACAAGGAGAAGGTTACTGTCAGCTGCCTGTTGGGTGCCAGGATCCACCACATAACCCATGCACTCAGGTCACTCCACAACAAGTACAAATATGACTCTGTCATTGTCCATGTTGGTGTGAATGACCTGACGTACCTCCCTGGACTACATGAAAAGAGACATGGAAGAGCTCTCCAGTCTTGTAGCCCAGGCAGGTATGACCCTAGCCCTGAGTAGCATTCTGCCATCGCCCAGAATGATACCGCAGTACAAGGACAAAATGACTGACTTCAACAATTGGCTAAGCTTCTGGTGTCATTCTAAGGGGATCCAGTATCTGTCTGCTTGGGATGACATGATCGACAGACCACGATGCTTTGCCAGAGATGGCCTGCACCTGTCGCCCCTGGGGTTCCGGATACTGGCTAAGGCTCTTGCTGTCTCTATAGTGCCTTTTTTAGGCAAGGTTCAAATGACAAATACACCACCATAACAGGAACAGGCAAGCAAAAACTGAGGGTAATGCTACTCAATGCTAGAAGTTTAAATCTCAAAATGCACTCACTCGAGGCACTCCTTAAAATGGAGAATATCGATATATGTGCAGTGACAGAGACCTGGTTTAAGGCTCTAGAGAGAACCCCTGCACTACAAGGCTATAACTCATACTACACTTTTCGGCCATGTAACCTGGACTGCAACACCAAAGGCGGAGCTGTGTCCATATTCATTAAGGATATCCACACCTCCAGGCTAGTTGCTCAGCATAATGCATCCAAGGTTATCCAAATGCAACTAACTCTGAGTAAAACTGCAATCCAAATTGTAGCTTGATACAGATCTCCCACCATGCAACAGGATTCCCACTCCTCTTTTCTTGATGTACTGGAAAATATTAGGGTTCGACCAGACACCCTAGTAATGGGAGATTTCAACTACCCCACCATTAACTGGGAAAACTACTCGTGTACCAACTCCTTCACACAACACTTTCTGGAATTCATAAACTCCAATGCCCTGGATCAACTTATCCACACCCCCACCAGGGGCAACAATATCCTCGACCTAGTCATTACCAACATGATTGACCGGTGTTCCACACCTGATGTCAACACCTCATTGGTCCGATCCGACCATAAGCTAATCACCCTTGATATCTACATCCCAGCCCCCATTAAGGAAACCACGGTAAAAAATTTCTCCAAAGCCAACTTCATGCTTCTTAAGACAGAAGTGGTGAACTTCATGACACCCATACAGATGGACAATACAGTTACAACTGCTGAATCCTACACAAATGCACTCTATAAGCACTTAAACGAGTGCATGGATCATGCTATCTCAAGCAGAACCAAGATGCTATCCTCCAAAAAAAGGAAGCCAATTTGGTGGTCCCCCTGCCATAAACAAACTGTACAACAGAAGGAAGAAATTGTTGCAAAAGAGAGTAAAATCCCATAAGTGGAGGAGCTCCCTGGTCAGCCTCAGTAAGAAGCTGAGATCCCGTATAAGATCCTCCAAAGCTAGCCATGAAAACAAAATCGCAACTGATTCTAAGGACAACCACAAAGCATTCTATAGCTATGTCAAGAATCTCAATGGCAACGCCCAGATATGCTCTGAGTTGCAGCACAACGACACGAAAATTACAGAACCAACTGATATTGCCAACATCCTGGCAGATAGGTTCAGTGCTAACTTTACCCTGTCCTCACCCCCTAAAGGGCCCATATCTATACAGGAAGAATGCAGAGTCTCTGTAATAAAAACTATGCAGGTAAAAGTTGCACTCTCTAAAGCCAAAAACACAGCATCCATGGGACGTGACAACATCCCAGCCTGCATTTTACATGAACTTCAGAATGAACTGGCTCCCCACCTAAGTACCATGTTCAATCATAGCCTCACATCAGGCTTTGTGCCCAATGAATGGTGTACAGCAACAGTTATCCCACTCCACAAAGGGGGAGCTACCACTGATCCCAGGAACTATCGCCCTATTAACCTGATGAGCCTGGTCTGCAAGGCCGTGGAACGTATCATCATGGAACTCATAAACAAAGACATTGGTAACCTCCAAACTCTGGATCAAACCCAGTTCGGGTTGGTGAAAGGCAGATCATGCTTCCTGAACCTGACTGACTTCTTTGAGGCAGTCACCAAAGCTGTAGATGAGGGTAAGGTGGTTCATACAGCCTATCTTGACCTCGCCAAGGCATTCGACACCATCCCCCATTTTGGAATTATAGCTAAGCTCACTAAACTAGGTATAAAGCCCTACATCACAAGATGGGTTGCCAACTGGCTCACTGACAGAACTCACACTGTAAAAGTTGTACACTCCAAATCTGACCTCAAATCAGTGACAAGTGGAGTACCACAGGGTTCAGTCCTGGGACCTCTCCTGCTTGGCATCTACTTCTCTGAGGTACAGGCTAACACAGAAGGCCTCTGGCTAATGAAGTTCGCAGATGACTGCAAACTAGGAGCCATAGTTGAGTCCCCAAATGATGTGAAAATCCTACAGATGTCTTATGTCAGAGCCATGGCCTCAAGCTCAATGCCAAAAAGTGCATTGTCATCCCCTTTGGTAAAAACGCTGTACCCATGAACTACTACATAGACAGCAGTCTACTTAACACAGAATGTGTGATAAGAGATCTTGGGAACCAGTTGGACAGTAGTCTGTCCTTTGATAGCTGCATCACCACAGTAGTCCTTCTATGTGGAGCACCTCATCATAAAAGGGTTCTCATCCAGTAAAAAAGAGGTCATTGTTCCCTTCTACTCGACACTCATTAGACCCATTATAGATTACAACGCCCCTTTTGGAATGTACTGCACAAGACATCTGCAGCAGCTGGAAAGGCCACAGAAGTACCTCACAAAGAGGATTACTGGCCTCAAACAGATGCCCTACACTGACCGTCTCAAAAAACTCCAGCTTTACTCTGCAGCATATCGCCTACTCCGAGGTGATCTCTGCCTAACATATAAAGTTATGTCAAACCCAGAGCTGTTGGACATGCTACACCTAAATAAATCCCAATCTCACCAAGCTACACGCTCTAGGAACCTAAACCTTGTCACCACAATAAACAGGACATGCTGGAGGGATAGATTCCTGTCCCCAGACACTTCCCATACTCTGGAACAGGCTACCCATCTATGTCAAGCAAAGCTCTTCATTAGCACTCTTTAAGAAAAATCTTGATGAGTGGATGGGAAATAGGAAATACACCCTGTGGATCACTTCTGTGTCTCTGCTCGACAGTGGCACAGGAAAATAACTTTCTTGGGTGGCATAAGCCAGGGAACCTTGTTGGCTAGGCTTACATAGGCCCTCGGGCCGATAGCCTAGTACCTACCTATGAACCTATAGAGTATCAGACCCCCAGAAAATACACCACATCTTCCAAAAGTGCAAAAAATATGCTGAGAATAAAAATAGAATGGTACAATAACAAGAAACTACTAAAAAACAAAAAAGTACCAAAACTAACACAGCTGAAGGTAAAACAAAGAACTTTAACGCACACAAAAGAGAGTAAGCACTTTCACGGTGTGCTGTCACCGCTTCATCAGGCTGTTCTCAACTAGTAACAAAAGCACTTAAATAGCATAAGTTAATCAGTCAATTAAGGCACTAATCAAAGCAACAATTATCTAAAAGGAAAAAAGTTACAACTAAAAGCAGGCAAATAAAACATATAGAAAGCATAAAAAATATATAAAAAAAACAGTGCTATACTTAGTGTTTGAGAGGTCTAGCTTTTAAAAAAGGCTTAAGAGAGACAACTTCATTAAGACCTGGTGTCTTATCAGCATTAAGAGACACAATCCATTTTTGCTCTGCTCTGGTTCAAAAACTGCTTATCCAACAGGTATCACTCAGTAAAATGTGACACCGCTAATTTTCCATCCCTCCCAGCCACCACTTGGCCTCCTCCTCTTTAACATTCTCACCAGCACCCTACACACATTTACACAACAGGCCTCCCTAATTCAGTACAAAGATGACTCCACACTCATTTGCACAACTGACAACATGGCACACCTCCAAATAATTACTCAGGAAGCTTAACAAGCACTCAACATGATGTTGTAACTCACAACTCATACTCAACCCTAAAAAAAAAAAAAAAACTATTACTTTTTCCACAAATCCCTCTCTCGTGAAAAAAGAAAATTAAAAGTCCTCTCTCTTAATATTACAACTACTGAAGTCCATCTCATTCAGAAATTAATTTCTGTACCAGCATTCAGAAATAACGACATGAAAATAAATACTGATACTCCACCACTGACAGGCACACTACCTAAAACTTTACATCCTGGGCAGATATCTCCCTCACCCCATTCTAGTTATTCTTCTGGTAGTCTAACACACAAGTCGTACTCTAATGTGTTAAGTTATTGCCCTGAAGATCTGACAGTCTCAAAAGTGCTAGGCAGCATACCCATATTTACATTAGTGAAACTCCTTAATGAGAAGTTTAAATGAGGACCAGGGTAGCTTCTGGAATACCTATTAATGGACAAGAGCTGAAAGTTGTCACTTATGTAGGTGATTTCTGGGTACCTGGTTAGAAATCCTGTGGAATCCATTGGCAAACTGCTGCACCTATCAAGGCAGCACTCCCATTACAAGTAAAAATAAAACAAGTTGTCCTGTTATCAGAAAATCTTGACTTAAACACATGTCCTACATGGACAGACTCAAGAAACCTCAGTTGTTCTCAATCTCTTATCATCTACTTAGCCCTACTTGAAATGCTACACCTAAAGAAATCCCAATCCCCCCACTCCACACGCTCCAGAGATCACAACCTCATTACCAACAGAACATGCTGGAGGGATAGGTTCATCTCCCAAAGACTGCCCATACTCTGGAATAAGCTTCCCATTCATGTCAAGTAGAGCACCTCGCTGGCCCTCTTTAAGAGAAATCTTGACAAGTGGATGGGTAACAAAGTTCACCTCAGGGATCATTCCAGTTGCCCTACTGGATCGGGGCACTGTGAACTAACATCGGGTGGCACAGTGCCTGGGCAATTGTTTTGGGCTAGGCTTGTAAAGGCTCCAGGGTCAAGCCTAGTACACACCTATGAACCTAAAAGTCCAGGAAGTATTACCTTAGGCACTAAAACATTACATGTATTCAGGGCAGTGGATTACATTTGTCCCAGGTACTCTGGAATGAGAAGACTAAGGTGCAAATGGATCTGGCTAAATGGCACCAGTGGGAGTGCATTAATGTCATAAAAATGAAAGTGCTCCTCAGAGTGCAGTATTCTATGGCCCTTCTTCCATTAGAATTGGTTCATGTAGGTGAAAGAGGATGTTATACTTTTCATAAGGAGTGAGAAACCACTTGAAATATGGAATTATGCACTTTCCCTGCCCTTAGGGATAGGTGCAATAAATCTGTCACACAAACCTTTGCATTACTTGACTGATAGGTTTGCATGCTAACAAGGATAATCAGAAAGATAATAGCTGAACAAGAGCCATTAATTAAATTTAACTACACAAGTCATAACAAACCAAGAACCTTGAAAAACTTCAAAATGTAGCTAGAAACCAGGTCCCAGAGACCACCAGTAAAAACCACAGAAAATGTTATTTTATAAAAACCAATACTGAATGCTTTTTTCGAGTGTAACCATGACTTCATCAGAATACAAAATAATCAATGCAATGTTCACATTTAAATACTTCCTCTCCCAGTCACATGATTAATCAAGACCAATCAAAGGCCCTAGTTACAGTCATTTGCATCAAGTATGAGTCCACAAAATAAGTCTGTTAAAGAAACATACACTTAAAAAAAAGAAAAAGAAATAGACAGACTTTGCATAACCCAGAAAAAATGTTACACATCATATGAATGTAACCTTAAAACACTACCCAGTGACAGTCCATCATTCAAACCTGATGATGCTTGAGCATTTAATTTAATTTGCAATTTAAGTTCACTCAGCTGAAGTAAATCATCTGAACATCCCCCTCTACTCTTCTTTGTGACAGTATCTAAACCAAAAAATAAAAACTTGTGAGTAGGAAATGTTGGTAAATGTCTAAACAAAGCATTAGAATCCTTTTGTTTTTTTACATCCAAAAAAATGTTTGTATATTCTATTACAAAGTTTTCTTTTGGTTTTTCCTACATAAAAACTGTTACACTCTTGACACTTGGCTAGGTAAACTAGGTAAGAAGTATTGTAAGTATTTAGTTACAAGGACGTGCATCTGGAGCGTTTTCCCCGGGCCACTGCTGAAAATTAGTTTCATTCCAAGTCAGACTTTCCCAGTTAACAAATGTTAAATAAAATAAAATAAATTGCAATGAAAATCAGAGAAAACCCATTAATCATCACAAAGTCTTTCTCTAGTATACGTTTGCATTGGGTGCAAAAAACACACATATGTGCCCCTCTGTTTATTTGCTAATGCCCCCTTACTTTCTTTATTCTGACCTTCAAGATATTGTTTTAGTAATTTACCTTTCCTAAATATCATTCTAAGTCCTGCTTCCACTATTTCTACAGCATTTTCATAACTGAAAATTTTCCAATTATCTTCCAAATTTTCAGAATGCTGTTAATATCAGTCATGTATGTGGTAAACTGTCTTGCAAGACATTGGTGTTTACATCTGTGTCCCTATTAGATTTGTATGGCTGCTGGGCTATAATTACAGGTACATGTAACCCTTCATTTCTTTTCTGTTTACCTTCATCAAAAATAGTGACAACTAGCTCAGTTGGATAACCTCTAGCTGTGAACAGTGTAGTACATTTTTGACACTCTACCTGGAAATGTTCATCCTCTGATACCATACGTGCTAAACATACAAATTGCCCTTTCACTATTCCTTTTTTTTGTTTGTTTTTCAGGATGACAACTCGTGTAATGTACTATAGTATTAGAGTATGTACTTTGCCTGAAAATGTTACTTATCATTCTCTGTTGGGCAACATCCTTAGTGATTTGAACACTGTGTGATGAATCATAAGTACAAGTAACTTTAAAAAAATAGATGTTAAATTCAAGTACTCAACAAACTTTTATAACTCACTTAAGCCCACTTCCCATCCAATAAAAAATGTCATCCAGAAAATGGACATAAAGGGACCAGGGTGGTTTTTAGAATGTTTGAAAAAATGTGGCCTCCATAGCAACACCCTTTTTCTGTAGGAAGTATTGACCTTCCAAGAATACATAGTAGTTTTTAGTACCATTTCCATTAAAGTACAAAGGGTGTGGATGTCATTTGTTTTTGAACCCTGAAAAGTCAACCAGGAACTCATGAAAAGCTTGTAAGCCTTCCATATGGGGGATCACATTAAACAAATTCCGAACATCTAGTTAAACATATGGTATTGTCCAAACATTTGACCTCTAAGTTTATTGTGAAAGTCCCAGGAGTTCTGACAAAGATGTTCAAAGGACTTTAAACTGTTTTTCAGCTTGACATCTATGAATGTGGTGAAAAGATGGATTTCAACCTCTCCCCATCAACAATAGATCTTAACAGTGGGTCTACAAAGTCCTTATGAATCTTTGGAATACCAAAGATGGATGGTATTATTGGATGTTTAACTTTCAAAAAGTTGTATTCCTCAAAACTTATCTGTTCTTGGGTAAGCATGTCTTTCAAACAATAATCTATCCGTTGGTATGCCCCATGAACACAGTTTTGGGATATTGCCTCATAAAAATCATTGTCTAGTAAATGTATATTCAAATGATCAAGATTCTCTTCTTTGTTCATGATCACAACCCCATCCCCTTTGTCGGGTTTCATGACCCATATCTGCTTGTCCTGGCTTAACCTTTTAAGCAATTGCCACTCACTTTTAGAAAGGTTATGTTCAACATTACTCATTGTTTTAGTAAACAGTAGTTGTCTAAAATCAAACATGCACATTTTTTCAAATAGCTGAACCTGCACTAGGGCTTGGTTGAAAAGACTCAGGTTAAAACGTTTTGTTGAAATTGACTTTCTGTATTTTTAAAAAAAAAATTTTAATTTAACTTCCTAATAAACAGTTTAAATTCAATAATCCACTGATCAAGTTTTGCATGTGCGTGGGAAGAAATGCTAATCCTCTGCTAAACAACTCTGCAACATTACCATTATATTCATTACTAGGATAATTATAAACAGAAAAGTCATCTTTAGTGT
The DNA here is from genome assembly GCF_019279795.1 of Protopterus annectens. Lineage (NCBI taxonomy): Eukaryota > Metazoa > Chordata > Ceratodontiformes > Protopteridae > Protopterus > Protopterus annectens. The sequence goes on along the minus strand of NC_056748.1, from coordinate 842,558,233 downwards.
TACTGATAATTGTAAATTCAGTTTGTAGTCAGCAAAAAACAGAGAGAAGTAAGTGAGGCATTGTGTGTCTCCTCCTCCCTCGCCCCCCTCCTCTGGTTTTGAAAAATGTTCCTCTGTCCTCTCGATTGAGGACTTTGTATTTCTTGTTGTTCTCTCTTTTAAGTGAATACACTCTCTGAAGTAACTAATTTTGAGCTGAAGTTTGAATAATGTTTGCTGAAGCTGTGTAATAGATTACTTTACAGTGCCACCAGATTTAAAACCAGGGTCACTGAAAAAGGTTTGTTTGACCAAGTACATAAGCTGGTATTGTTTTTCACTTATTTTGTGGACTTGATGCAAGTGACTTTGTAACTGGAGGCTTTGATTGGTCTTGATTAATCATATGACTGGGAGAAAAAGTATTTAAATGTGAGCATTGCATTGATTTTTTTTTTGTATTCTGATGAAGTCATGGTTACCACTCAATGAAAGCACTCATGTTGCCTGTGGTTTTTACTGGTGGTTTCTGGGACCTGGTTTCTAGCTTCATTTTTAACTATATAACTATAGTAGTTAAAGGACCATTTTCCTGGAATGGCTCAAGCCTTAGTAAAACAAAGCAAACCAGAAAGTGTACAGTCTTGTAGAATATAGTGTGCATAGCTTATGAATTTCTAGTTTAGAATATTAACAAGGACAGTAAAATAAAATATAGCATACATGATAAAATTCAACAAAAGAGTTCTGTTGATTCAAGCTCCAGTCCTAATGAGAGATGGTATGCTGCCAACAGAGAATAAGTAACAAGTATTTAATAGTTTGTAGTAAGAGAACACAATAGACTGTTGTAAGATTATAGCAGTCATAAATGGTTATACTATTGCTGAGGGTATACTGATGGAGCAGAATATTAAAATCTGTTTCTTAACTCCAGATTTCACACAGGGCCAACTATAGTTCTATCTTCATGTTGATACCTTATATTCTTCTAATCATTTTGAGTTAGGACTGAAAGGACCATGCTGGGAGACCTGTGCACATGAGCTGTGGTATTGTCCTCCTTGGTTAAGTACCTACACAGGGAGAGGGCTCTTCCCCATCTGAGCTTAGGGTTGTACTTCTCCAGCAATTGTTTCTTAATGCAATCTGATGTCAATCAACTAGTGATGTACAATTCATGCTTTAAGAACAGCACATTCTTGAGCAAAGCTGAACAACCCAGGTTGGAGAAGCTGGATATTGAGGAGGGAGAGTGCTCTAGCTGGAGAAACTCCATACATTTTTTCACAAATGCAAATCAATTGGCTGAAATAGAATCATCTAGCTATTGTAGTGAGAATGTCTTTAACTCCTCCAACACCCATGACTAATAGTGATATGATTACGAGATGTTCTGAACAGCTAAAACCATCTCTGGAGGTAAAACGGATATTTGTGAGATGACGTCTTTTTACGCAACTCAAGACCAATTGTAGCTAGATCTCAGAGACAAAGCAGCTGTGTTTAACAGTATACCAACTTGTAGGATAAAACCTATAAGGCTGAGTACATGGCATAGAATATATTACCCCTCATCTTTGGCTCAACAACGGATATAGTAGCCTCTCCAGCTAGTATGCAGGATGCCAGTGTACTAAAGCTGATCTGTAATGTATGTTTTGGTGCTATATAATGTTTATACCATTTTGGGAAGGTATCAACATAAAGACAGAAGTAATGGTTAGGCTTGTGCTAGACCTAGAGTTTAGAAGGTGTTCTTTACCCCCCTCCCCCAAATCTGTCCACAGTGCGTCAAAGTTTTTGTTGCTAATCTTCACTTTAGTCTGCCTAACTTGCATGACTAAAGATATAGTAATAAAGAGGCTGTTACTTGTGGCACCTTAGAAATCTGCAACTCTTCATTCAAAAGCTGATATTTCACCTACATTTTGAATCCTCTTTAAAGGTTCAGTTAGGCAAATTATCACTATGATCGATGATAAACCACTATTTCACATTCTCAGTGCCTTTTGATCTGTTCTTACATTTCAAACTGTTGTCTACTACATGGTCCAAAAAACTCCTGTGCAATGTAAACAAGGACTCAATATCCAGAATGCCTTACACACTGATGCAGCCAGGTCTGTAGCCTATACTGTATTACTGTTAACTACTCAAAGTAGGGAAGGTGGCTGTAATCCTCAAACAGGCCTTTCTCATACCTCTATATAAAGTGACTACCTTGACTTTAATGGTGTGTAGCTAAGTATCCAGGGATGAACTCTAACTACCCAAAGCACTGCCAAGATACAAAGCTAGAAAACATTGTATGCAAGGTATTCCCTAATGAGAAATCAATGCTCAGCCTGATGACAACATATGAAGGGCAAAAATGCATTCTCTGAACCTGCACTTAAAACAGTAAGAAAGGTTTTGGGCATGCCCCATTGCAACCCACACTGATGGGAACTTTACCCTCCTCACATCCCTTATTTAAACATGCCAAATCCTTGATCATACAGCCAGAGGGCAAACAGAAGCAGCAGTATTTCATTATGCCAATCCCCGTACCATTCTGAGAATTGGGGTCTGCACTGAACTGTAGCCATTGGACTGTCAGCATATAGTACATTGCATACTGCAGTTGCTACCTGTGGCAGTACACATGCTTGGCTTTACTTGAAGTGTGTAGTGTCTTTCATTTTGCCATTAGTAATGGCAGGGGTGGATACAGATCCTCTATTCCTGCCCAATTTTAAAAGGTTAGAGTGGATTAAGGGGAACAATTCCCACCCTGCTTACTGACTACATACTTGTATATCTCAAGTAAAACTGAGCATGCTTTTATGGCAGGGATTTTAACAAATACCGGGTTGCCATGTACCAAGCAGCATGACTCACCTGTACATTATTGTTTACTGTCCTGTTTAAACTTACTTAAGTTTTTAATTTATTTATTCATTCATTCCAAATAAGACAGTAAAGTTCCCATGTGATGTCACAGGCAAGGACTTCAATGAAACATTAAATCACAGTATGAAAAGTCAAGATGCTAGGTATATTAAAACACTGCCAGAGAAACACTCTGCAAGGTTACAAAAATGTTTGTGTATACTATAATCTCAAAATAAACCAAAAGAGTATAAAAACATTCAAGGATTCCTCCCTTCAGGCAGTTAGGAATCAAACAGATTACAATGAATGGAAGTTTTGGGGAGTGGCACAGATCCTATATAAAAGAAGTGATACTCCGGAATTTTATGAACTGTACACAAATCCCAAACCCAGAAAGTTGCTGTAGAAATATTTAGATAATTGTAACTTTATTCCAAGTAATTAAAAGCTTCTACTAAGATTAATTTAACTTGCTTGGAAATTGTTCCTCTCTACTTTCCACTACACCATGTAGAAATCAAGATACCGTGCTTGTTGCAAAATGAAAAGTTACTGAATTCGGTTCACAGCTCCTCTCAGCTCATTATCTGCACAACACTCAGTATGGCACTGGGCATATGATACAACATCCAGATGTTGTTTACTAGGACAGTTTTGTAGAAAACACGGCAAACATTGGCAGTGTATAACAGCAGATACAGCAAACAAGTCTGTGTTTACAAAAGGATGGTAAAAGATGACAATATTTTATTAAATGAGAACATTTACTAAAGTACATAAATTAGCTATAACTCTGTTTTAGCAGAGTATTCTAGCTATGTGAATTTTCATCAAAAAAAAAACATTTCTATGACAATAAAAGGCCATAAATACTGTGCACTGAGCAATCAACATATTTCAGATTTTAGGATGATTCCTTTAAGCTCTCCAACCGGTGACCTTACTACCAGATGGTAACATGGAAATCCCAGCTTGGAACATAACTAGATGACAAGTTATGAAATGCAGTCTGGGACACAAATACTGGATGAGAAGTTGCAGCTCCCAGCCTAGAACATAACCAATGGACAAGTTATAAAAGCCCATCATGTGACATAGCCACTGGATGGTAACTTAGAAAACAGCCTGAAAATCACTGAAGACCAGTTGGCATAATGGTTAAGGTCTTTGCCTCCCATGCATAAGGTACAAAGTTCAATCATGACCTCTGGCCAATGCCTCGTTGGAGTTTGCATGTTCTCCTTGTGTCTCTGTGGGGTTCCTACGTTTTTCCATCTCAAACTCACCAATGAATGAAGCTGTGGGCAGCAGCACAGACTCTACATGGTGCCCTATAGGGGGAAATGTTTTACAGACAGGGAATTGTGGTGAGAGGCAGTGAGAGATATCAGAATTAGTGACAGACTCATGGAAGTCACACTCCAGTGTAATAATAGGGCAGTATTCATAATCTCAGCCTATGTTCCACAGCAGGGTTGTGATAGTGAGGAAAAGAATGCATTCAGACTGCAGTTGCAAGACTTACTAGATAAAGCAGGAGAACATGAACTGGTGTTGATTATGGGTGACTTAAATGCACATATCTGGATAGACAGAACAGGATATGAGGACTGCCTGAGTCCACATGGGTGGGGCAACAGGAATAAAGAAGGAGAGGCCATTCTAGAGTTCTGTCTGGCAAATGGCTTGATAGAAGCCAACACATGTTTCAGAAAGAGAGCCAGTCACAAGACTGCATGCAGGTAGACTTCTTCCTAGTAAAGGAAAGGGCAATGGGGTAGAATTAATGACTGCAAAGTCATCCCAAGTGAAATAGTTGGCCACAGCATAAACCACTGGTTTCCACAATCAGCTGCAAGCAGTGGTCAGAAAAGGCTCCAAGGTCAACAGACACTAGGCTGAAGACCTGGAAGTTGACTGGAGAGAAAGTACAACATTTCAAGGAATTACTCAGGGCTCTAGCATCCCAAAAAGAGGAGGAAATAGGTTGAGCTGAAGAAGCATGGCAGCACCTCAAAACAGCATGTGTGAGGACTACAGAACTGATCTGTTGCTGAGCCAGGTATGGAAATAAGGTACATAAAGAAAGTTGGTGGTGGAATGCAGAAGTCCAGGAAGTTATCAAAAGGAATAAGTAGTGCAGGGAAAAGTGAGAGATAGAAAAGACTGACCTGGTTAGGAAGGAATACTGATTAGATAACAAAGAAGCTAAGAAAGGAGTCACAATAGCAAAGAACAGGGCACTGGAGGCACTCTACCAGCAACTGGAAAGTGACTCAGTAGGTGGCACATATAAAATATATCTGGTTGCAAGGCAAGGACAGAAAGATAAAGATAGTCAGACACCCTTTATAATGTATGTCAGCAACAACCTGCTCACCAGTCCATAGGACATCAAAGGCAGATGGAAGGAGTATTTCCAGGAGCTTCTGAATGAAGAAAACCCCATAGAAACCATACTGCCCCAGAAACAGCCTATGATGAGAGAAGAGGAGCCCACCCTAGAAGAAGTAAGAATAGCACTAAGGAAAATGAAGTGAGGGAAAGCAGCAGACTCAGATGAGGTCACAGCAGATATGATAAAGATGCTGGGTGAGATTGGGAGAAATAGCTCCGAAGGGTAATCATAGCAGTGTGGAGAGAAACCTGTATCCCAGATGACTGGAGAATAAGCATACTTGTCCCAATGTACAAGAACAAAGAGGACATCCACAACTATGGACAGTACAGAGGCATCAAACTCCTTTCACATTGTATGAAAGTTCTAATCAGGGTGACTGATAAATGGAGACGCACAGCAATAGAATCTAAGATGGGAGATGAGCAGTTCGGATTCAGATCAAGCTGTAACACAATGACCCGATGTTTTCAGTGAGACAGATAGTTGAGAAGAAGCTAGAGATAAGGAAAGAGTCCAACTGGGCAGTCCTAGACTTGGAGAAAGCATATGATAGGGTCCCAAGAAAGCTGACTTGGGCAGTCTTGTGGTAGTTCGAAGCCCCAGAAACATTGGCAGAATAAGTGCAGGCTATGTACAAGGTCCCAGTGACTCAAGTACAAACAGTGCTTAGTCACATAGAGGGATTCCCAATGGGAGTGGGTGCGTATCAGGGTTCAGCTCTGAATCCACTGCTGTTCATACTGGTAGTTGATTACATTAGCAAACAGATTGGAGGGGACAGATCAGCAAAATTGCTGTATGCAGATGATGTGGCATTACAGGTGGACTCTGAGCTAAAGCTTCAACAAATAATATGGGAATGGAATGCAAAACTGAAGACACGTGGGATGAAACTGAGCACAGATAAGACAGTGGTAATGCCAGTAAATTGGGAAAATCAGAAGAAGCTGAGACAGAAGGGAAGATAGTGGAATAGGTAAATAGCTTCAAGTATCTTGGAGGGGTAGTTGCAGAGAAGAGAAGTCTGAATGAAGAGGTCAAAGCTAGAATCGGAGGGGCTGCAGCCAACTGGAATAGAGTCTCAGGTGTAGTCTATGACAGAAGAATACCAAAGAAAAGTTAGGTGTACAAGACAGTGGTTTGACCAGTGCTATTGTGTGGTACAGAATCCTGAGCAGTGAAGGCAGAGCAGATGAGGAAGCTAGAGGTGATGGAAATGAATTGCCTGAAAAGGGTGGTAGCATGTACACTGTTGGACACAAGAAGAAATAAGGACATAAGAGCAGAAGCCAAAGTAGCTCCAATTGCAGAAAAGAACAAAGAGAACAGATTACGGTGGTTTGGATACATGTGCAGAAAAACAAAAGATAATCTGGTGAAGAAGATTTGGGACAGACAGGAAGATTATAAGCGGAAACAAGGGCATCCAGCAAAGAAGTGGATGGATTGTGTGAAAGATCTGTGGCAGACAGGTATGAGTGTCAAAGAAGGGGGTGCTGGACATGGGTTGAACGAATATGCCCCACTTAAACCTAAACTAAAATCCAGACCTTTATTTAGACGATTTATATATGTTCACATAAATTCTGTGCATTTAAATTTCTTGGCTATGTCAGGTTAATGTGGCAGTTTAAATGTGAATATTTACAATAAAAATGCATAGATGTTTTTTATATACAAGTTTTTTATACATGCATTTTTTATATATGTGCATTTTAGTAAAAATGTTGTTGTGGTCTTATTATTGTTTTTAAAAGCCTATTAGCTTAGAGGAAGTACTGTTTGGGAATGTATCATGTGATCATGAGGTGTATCATTTGACTGTTGAACATCAGCTTAGAGTTGTATATAAGTAGGTTAAATTATTAGAATTTATTAGCATCTGATGAAGCAGGTTTTCCTGTGAATGCGCTTGTGCTCTGTAATTAAACTCTGATTTTATACTGGAATCTAAGGCCATCTCCGAGTCCTTTTGTTTCTTTTTGACGCTTGGCTAAGAAATTATTTTCATAACAGACCATTAATGGTCACATTTGTTAACTCTGCTTCCTCTGAAGCATGTTACCTTCAGATGTACCTCAAGGCTGAATTCTTGGACCTATCTTCTCTTCATCTTTTTATTTGTACTCTCTTCCTCATGACATTTATAAAATCAATATGAACTTTTTGGCTGATAACCATTTTATTAACTTCTCCAGTGATTTCACTATATTACAAACTAATAAAAGATTGGTTTACAATCAAAATGTGGAAATACAGTTTGACAAAAATGTGCTGGTTGAACGCATGTTCTACCAATGCCCATAATTTTGAACTGAAAATATACGACTTCATATTCATGAAAGTGAGTACACATTTGCTAATATGAAGTTGACAAAAACGTGCTGGTTGAACGCGTGTTCTACCAGTGCCCATAATTTCGAACTGAAAATATACGACTTCATATTCATGAAAGTGAGTACACATTTGCTAATATGAAGTTGATGTTTTGAACTGAGATCATGGTACAGAGCGAATCGGGAAATGCTCCCTTTTCCTCACTGTAGTGAGATCTCTGAGTTGGTATATATAATATGCAGGGGAGCTTGGCCCCCTGCAAAAACATTACCAGTAACACGGACTTTTGACATTGGAACGTCCGGTGTTCGAATGTCAGTTCAGTGGTTACCATTTCCGACATTTTGGTAATTCGGTATTATCAAATTTGGATACATATGTCAATTATTTTGTGGAAAAAAGTTTTGATTTTCCATATTTTGATAGTAAACCTATAAGATTACCTTTTCTCTGATCTTTCTAAAACTCACAGTAAGCATATCTAAAACAAAAGGTAACCATATGAAAGGTCAGGACTAAGAATGACGAGAATGACAAGTTCTGGATTGTGGTGAACGGATAGCCCACCCCCCCCAAAACAAAAAGTTTAAAGCAATAGAGCAATGTTCAATATTCACTCTTCTCCTGCATTTTCTGTCTTTTATTTCAGTGTGTCAGGACTTAGTATCACAGGGTCTGATAATTCAATAGGACAACAAAAGCACATCTATGGTATTTGTCACCCCCCCCCAAAAAACAAAACTACCTTCTTTTAAAAATTATTTAGCCTTCCAAAAAGAGCATTGAAGTTTATACTTCTAAATACTTAGGTGTACTTCTTGATCCTAACACACATTTAGCATGCACAGTTATTTTATTATTGCTATAGTTTTTATTCCACTTAAACAGAAGTTCGTGATGATTTTAAAGTTGCTAAACACTTCACACCCCTGAAACTAAACTCATGTACTCATTTTCTCTAAATTAGAATATTATCTATCATTGCTTTAGTCAGCTCTGAAAACTACAACCTTATACAGAAAGTCGAGAATATTAATAGCAAATCCATCATATTCATGGACATATCAGTGCGACTTAATCCTTTCTTTTAATTCACTTATGCTTGATCTTACAGCAGTCCTTCATTTGACCACAACAATCTACAAATTAGTTCTCATCAGTTTTGTCATCTTACCCTACACTAAAATTAAGACTGCCCTCAACATCCTGTATATTTCAGACAAATACCTGACACCATGCAGTCAACACAGAATTATGCTCACTGAACCAATAATTAGTGCTCGCTTAAAAATAAAGGTAAAAGGAGAGAAATCTCAGATCTCATTTACACTTCAATCTCATCAAAAATGTACCCAAAAAAATGGCCCTGTCTTAAACCAATCCCATTACTAAGCCCCCTTCTTATTCTAATCTTATCCAAATCAGCAATTTAATCCAAGTTAAATCATACCTATCAACAAAACAGCCCTACCTCTCTACCATCACTAAGTCTCGTCTTTATGCAACCAAATGAAATAAATATCATAAAACTATAAGTTTTTGTTTACAAGTTTCAGGTGAATATGTGCTTGGATAAAATACACATTTGCCTCTCATGCTGCATAATAAAATTACAATACGACTATATGTGCAGATATATATATATATATATATATATATATATATATATATATATATATATATTTGTAAATGGTAACGAAAGATATACAGATAAATCATTTGGTAAAAACTGCAAGAAGGATTCAGCTAATCTATAGACATCACTGTGTAATACCTTAAACCTTGTGTTGTGGAAGCACATGGGATACATGCAAAGGTCATAACAATGTGTTTCAGCTACAAGGCTTCCGAATCCCAAGAATTTTTGTTTTTGAATTTTTAAGTTTTTATGAATACATTCAGGCTCATAAAGACTTAAAAAGTCATGGGCATTCAGAATCCATGTAGCTGAAACTTGCAATGTCCTTAAGGGGTTATTTGCATCGACTACACAAGATTAGGTCTTACACACTGAAGTCTCTAGCTTGGCTGAGTCTTTCTTGCTGGTTTTATTTATGTTTGTGTGTGTGTGTGTGTGTGTGTGTGTGTGTGTGTGTGTGTGTATACATATATATATATATATATATATATATATATATATATATATATATATATATATATATATATGAAGGTCTACATCTAAATTTCAAACTTTCAAAACTTTGAATTTCTTATGGTCAAGACCATAAGATCAAAGATCTGAAACTCTGAAATGTAAATAAAAAAAAAAAAAAAAAATATTTGTTTATGTTTTTGCAGGGGGATAAGCCTCCCTGCACCCCCCCACACACCCTGCTAATTAAATATTCCAACTCTGAGATCGCCCTACAGCATGGAAAATGGTAAATATACCACTCTGCGCTATATGTTGATCTCCATTTAATCTTATGGTCTCAGCCAAATGGAATTCAATGTTTTGAAATTTAGAAGTAGAGCTATATATATATATATATATATATATATATATACACATATACAAATATACATGCACACTGATTATATATATGCAATGTACTAATCAGCTGTTAAATTCCATATACATCAATGTTATGCAGTATATTTTACTGTTGCCTCATACCAACTGTGCAAATGTATATAATGTGAAGCCTTTTTCCCTGAGCCTCTGTTGAAGAGTTATGCCCAGTCAGACTTTTACAGTAAACAAAGGCGAATCAGCTCTGAAAATACAGTTCATTAGGAAAACCAGGTTATATTAAACTGTACTAAGCATACTTTCCATAAACTCCTGCTTTACGAAATAGTATTCCTCCAAATATTTATAATTAACCCAGTATCACCTCCTTCAAGCCAGTGAATGTAAGCTGCTTTTGATAAAACTGAATATTATTGCTTCTATAAACTGCCTTCGATCATTACTTTTGACTTCTCTATCTCCACAAGAGGTGAAAATATCCTGGACTTGGTATTAAACATGAGTACCCACTGTAGCATCCCTACAGTGTCATCATCCCTGGTAAGATCCGACCACAAAGCAGTCACTTTCAAAGTCACCATATCCCCTGACCCCTGCTAGCTAGGGTCAAACAAAAAAATGTCCCCAAAGCTGATTACAATCTCCTGGGGGAAGGTATAAACAGCTTCATAGCCCCCTTCCCCTCCACATGAACTGGCACATATGTCCAAACCTACACCAAAGTACTATATGAGCATTTATATAGCTGCATGGAATCAGGAATACCAGACAGGACAAAATCATCTTCCTCAAGGAAAAATAAACCTGTCTGGTGGACATCAACAATAAATAAACTCTATAATAAAAGGGAAAAATTGCTATCCAGGACCTAGAAGGAGCAAGTGTCTAATTGGAAGCAATCTCTCCTTAGCCTAAACAAGCAAATAAGAGCACTAGTGAAATCCTCCAAAGCAAACTTCAAGTCCGGACTGGCCACATCTACTAAAGACAATCATAAGGCTTTCTTTACATATGTTCACAATCTCAAGAGAAGCAAGCACCCAGATCTGCCCAGAACTGGTGGTCAAGGACACCACATACACAAACCCTGTAGATATAGCCAACCTGCTACCAGACAGGTTCAGTGAACACTTCACTCCTCTGTCCCCCCATCAGTAAAACAGGACATCCCCAGTACCTGCCCCCCTCCCCTTATCTCTAGGGAGCAAGTCATCACTGCCCTCTCAAAGGCAAAAAATACAGCCTCCATGGGACCTGATAACATCCCAGGCTGCATCCTACATGAACTCAGGTAGGGACTTACAACATCATTAGGCACCCAATTCAACCAAACCCTGAGTAGCAGCCTCGTCCCATCCAAGTGGAAGGCAGCTACTGTCATCCCTTTGCACAAAGTTGGAGTGTCCACCGATCCAGGAAATTATAGACCCATCAGCCTAACTAGCCTGATCTGCAAGGCCATGGAGTGGATTATCACGGACCTCATTAACAAGGACATTGGCAACCTCCAGACACTTGATGCCACACAGTTTGGTTTTGTCAAGGGGAGGTCATGCCTATTAAATTTGGTCGACTTCTTTGGGACAATCACTAAGGCCATAGACGAGGGGAAGATAGTGCACACCACCTACCTTGACCTGGCCAAGGCCTTCGATACTATTCCCCACTCAGGTATAATAGATAAACTCTCCAAACTAGGCATCAATCCATATGTTACCAGACGGGTAGCAAACTGGTTCACTGATAGAATCCACCTAGTCAAAATAGGGGAAGCCACATCAAGTAATAGACACATAACAAGTGGTGTACTCCAGGGATCGGTCATGGGGCCTCTGCTGTTTGGGATATGCTTCTCAGAGGTGCAGGCCAAATCTAGTGGGCTATGGCTGACCAAGTTTGCAGATGACTACAAGCTGGGTGCTGTCATCAATTCCCTAGTGATGACTGGTGCCAGAAACATGGCCTCAAACTGAATGCCAAAAAATACATCATCATATCTTTTGGGAAGAATGATGTCCCCACAAATCATCACATTGATAATAAGCCACTAAGCACGCAATCAGTCATAAGGGACTTGGGCACCCAGGTTGAGAGCAAACTGACTTTTGACCACCATATTGCCTCCGTTGTATGGCAAGCTTTCTACATGGACCTCATTAGTAAGGGTATCTCATCCAGGGACAAGGTGGTCATAACATCCCTGTATTCTTCCCTTATAAGACCCAATATTGAGTACAATGCCCCTTTCAGCATGTACCTCACAAAGCACATGCAGCAGCAGGAGAGAGACCACCAGAGGTTCCTCATCTGGAAAATCCAGGGCCTCAAACATCTACCCTACACAGATAGGCTAAAAGACCTGTTCCTCTACTCAGTCTCCTACAGACTCCTCAGAGGTGACTTCTGTCTGCCATACAAAGCAATCTCAGACTCTGCCCTGATGGGACTGCTGCATATCCACAAGTCAAGCTCCACTCGAGTAACTCGCATGTGTGACCTCAACCTGGTCTGAGACATCAATAGTACTTGCTAGTGGGACAGATTTGTGTCCCAGAGATTCCCCTTTTGTGGAATAGACTCCCTTTCCACATAAAGCAGAGTACCTCATTAAACCTTTTTATGCACAACCTGGATAATTGGATGGGGAACAGAAAATACACCCCTGAGATTCCACCTGTGTCCCTGCTTAACAGTGGCATAGGGTTCTGACTTGTTGGAACATGGGCTAAATTTTTGGCTACACTTGAAAGGGCCTCAGGGCCAATAGCCAAGTAACTTCCTATGATCTCTCTCAGATTCCATGTCTATTTTGTTTCAGTGATGTATTTTGGCAACTACATATATAAATTGTAAAAATACCTACAATTACACTTTTGAAATTTAGCAGTATTTTAAATGCACTTCTTTCACTTTGTCTTGATGTACTCTATTCTTTCTACTTGGGTTTGCATTTTTCCAATACACATTTATACTTTGTTAACAGTTTTCATATTTACTTGCCTTTTTGTCTGGGTCACAAGTTAAAACAGTCACTTTACCATTTCAGCTACCTGGTTATCAAATGTATGCATAAATACGACTCCCAACCTGTCATCTGACCATTGGATGTGGTGCTATATTTCCTGACTTAATGCAATCATGGGATAGTAAATGCCATTTCTGTAAAACCTGACAAGTTCTGAGGCGCAAGTTATAGGTTCCAAAACATGCGATCTTAACCACATGGTTAAAACATCCAGCCTAACAAATGGATAGTAACTTACAGTTCTTGACATGTAGCCTCTCCACTGGACGTAACTTCCAAAGACCACACAGGTAGGATATCCAAGGGTAATGACAGTCAACTTCTATTATGCATACTAATCAGTGTAGAGGGAACACATCACAAATTATCTGTCATGGAATGAACAAGTTAAGAGCAGCTCAAACGATTAGGTAAGTTACTGGTTCTCAACTGCTGTTATAAAAACTTAGCGAGTTAGGACTTACAATCTAATCACTAAATTATGGTATTCTCTTCACCAAACTGAAGTCTAATACACACAAAATAAATCATACTGGCTCTACAACCTGTGTCCAAACAAACTGGTAAGTTAATGATTCACAACTTTTGTTTAAACCACATGATGAAAATTATAACTCCAAGATTCATGGCCTAACCATTGGATAAGTCTGATTTCCTGACCTGCATTATAAACAATGCATAATGCTTCACGCTGCACATTCTATACCCTAACTAATGGATGCATGGATGTTAAGTTATGGCTCCCTAGCCTCTGTACTAGCCAAGTGGTAAGTTACAGGCCACCAATTTGTGGCCTGCTATCTGATCATAATTTATGCATCCCAAAACAATGAATTTACAAGAAATAATTTTGAGCCTTAAAATTATGTCTAAGTGCTAGAAGACTAGTGTCTTGCATCCACTGTTTGGCCTAACCTTCAGATGATAAATTAAAATACCAGAGCTGCGATTAAACCAATGAAATGTAACCTTCTCATCCATGATGAGGCAAGGAATAGAAAATCATAAAATAAATAAAAAGATAAAAATATCAATTATCAAAAATAGATAATAAGATGCATCTTGCAACCTATTACTTCAATACAGAATGATAAGGAAGTCTTACATTATTTGTTTTCCGGTGTAATAATCAGTTTCAGTTTGAAATATCTTTATTCAAAGCATTTACGTAAACACTTCCCAAAAAACTATATGACAAGAGTAGTCAAAGATGAATATTTAAATCTGTTTAAAGCTGAGAAATGCAAGTCTGACAAGTAAACAGTAACATCCAAATTAACTGTCTGGTGTAAGTGATGAAAAGACTTGAGTTTTATGTTGCAATGTTATAAAATTTATGCAAGCAGGACACAAATACATACAATATATCTGTCAGATTGTACATATATATATATATATATATATATATATTTATACACACACACACACACACACACACACACACACACACACGCACACACACACACACACACACACACACACACACACACACACGCACACACACACGCATACATACGTTACAAATAATGCCTTGTGCATAAACCAAGAACCAAAATTTTCAAACGTTGTATTCAACCAGGGACTCGCAAGTTTAGCTGTATTCATAATTCCATAATTCATGAAGTGTGGTGTCTTAGACTTGGCAGTTCAGCAAGCAAGTTATCATACTGACACAAATATAAACAGTATATCAACTAAATTTCAGACTGAAACTGTATTTTGAAATACCATCAAAAAAGCAGTGTTTGAATTCTAGAAAATAAATGATTCACTGTCAGAACATGAAAATGTATTTTCTTTTCTGGTGGCACATGTTGTGGATATAAGCAAAATGATGGATGTGCAAAACAAAGTGTCCAAAAGCTGAAATCGTGACTCTTAAACTGTAAGAAGCATTTTATTCTGAATACTGTAGCTCTATTCTTTTAGAAGGAAGGTTTTTCTTATCAATGAAGCAGCCATACAAGATTTTTTTTCCCATTACTCTTTATATGAAAGGCTACTGAGAAGAAAGAATGACCCTCACTAAGGAGTGTCAGCAGAAACCTGTTGTAGGATTTAACATTTCAGGATCATGCTCTTTAAATTAGTATCTCTCTGCTTTTGTATTCTCGTAGGACATCATTAGCGCTGCAAGATGTTATTTTTCACTGCACATTAATGCTGTAAAATTAAGCAGGAGAACTGGGCAGCATGTCAAAGCTTTCATTAAGGACCTGCATCCAGACAGAGTTCAATCACACAATTCTAACCAGAATAGCCATAGTAATAATTCAGGGAACAGTATGTCACCCTACCTTGTGAAGGACAAACGTGAACCAGTTTAATATTTTAATAGACTTTGTTTTTAAATGTCAGAACAACTCTTATTCCAGACTACTCTGTATTTTGGGGAGGGGATTTACCTGTTATACATTATCTTTGAACTTTTATTTTGATGGACCCAAATTTAAACCTGATTCTGACTATCCGTAATGTGATATGCAGCTTGAAATGCACAACAAACCTCATAGCAGTGCTTTTGGAATGACAAAGTAGATATGTGCTACTTTGTTTTACTTAGTCTTGTAAGGATATAGCAAATACAGTTTTTTCTCAGACAAGTGTCCATTATAGTCTACGGCTGAAGCTGTTTTGGTACAGTACCGTATTAAATGTTTGTGGTAATGATTTTTATAATGAAAATCACCTTTCTGCTACTTTGTATTTCTGAAATATAACACATTCCAGAGAAACACCTTTGTTGATGCCCAGTGTGATACAGAAGAAAACTAAAATATAAAAAAAAATTATTTATGTTTCACTTCATTTTGTTGTTAATATGGTTGTCAGACAAAATAAGCAACTAGAAGAAGGAAAAGGAAATGAAATTATCTTTTTTTTAATACTGTTCCATTTATCCTTTCCTACATCAAATACTGAAGTACCACACTATGGGCCTTCTATCAGTAATCACATCCCACTTAATCAGCACGTGATTATTCAGACCCAAAATATTTACAACCTTGGCAAGTTTACAGTACCTCTCCCTCAATGGCAAAACACAAAACAATTTTTTTGCAGGACCCAAGTTCCCCAATATCTACAATGAAAGGTTAAGCTCCCACACCCCCAACTATACCAACTCTGAGATCAAAACAACTCATAGAAGGAAAAAACGTGGAGAATGCAGTACTCCTCATCTAGCTCTTCTCAAAGTATAACGACCACGAGAAGATGTTGGTAATCTTTCAGTGATATCTTGAACAGTGATCAGCTGTCCAGCAACAAACAGTAAGGCCCCCGCAGAATATATCTCAGAAAAAAACATTTCTCATGTGTTTACTTTATTTAAATTAGGGAATGCAATTCTGGGAACACAAAACTGCATTTCTAACAGAGACTGATAATTCTGAAATGTAATATACACAATACAGTTCAAAGCGGGCACATACTAACAACCTTCTGCATATGCAAACACAAATACACAAATTTTTACATATGCATGCATGCAATTAAAGGATGTGGCAAGGACTCTACTTAGCTAACATCTGAAATGCATGAAAAATGGTAAATAGATATTTATCACTTAAGGCTGAAGATACACACGACATGCCAAAACAAAATCTTGATTTTAAAGAAATAAATGAGACCTTTGAGACCACACACACACACACACACACACACACACACACACACACACACACACACACACACACACACACACACACACACACACACACACACACCAGACATAAATCTGTGCTGTGATAATAATTCATCAGATAAGCAAAACTGTTATAAGCTTTTTGAAGCATGAAACCTGACCATAGAAATATTTCTTTTTTTCATTTTCTGAATGGATAAATTAATTATTTTCAGATACAACCCATGCTACAAGGGCATTAATAACTGTAGTATATATTACGAGTTTTGAATAGCCAGCTGACTAGAATGTTTTTGGAGGAATTTGGATATCCAGATAAAACCCACACAGATATGGGGAAATCATGCAGTTGTGTAAAATCTTACCATAACAGTAGATGTCCTTCTCTTCACTGTTGCAATATTCTTTACTGAAGTGATTCCTTGCCAAGGGTAGCCCAAAGTCCGGCACTATACCAAAACATTAGTTTTTTTTTTATTATCACACATATGCTCCCCACTCAAGGCTTAGAGCATAGAGTTGACATATGGACATAAGTAGCTCTGAACAGAAAAGCCCCAGAAGGAACAGCAGTCCTAGGAAATAGGAGGAACAAGTGCAAAATAGGAGGAACAACTGCATCCAGAAGGAAAAAAAGGAAAAGTGTAGAGCAGAAGGGCAGGAAGTAGGGAAAAATATTGCAACAGCGAGGAGGAGGAAACTTAGGAGAAGGAAGGCCCAGAAGAGCGCTCAAGAAAACCATGCAGGACAGCTCTGGCAAAGCCAGCTCTTGCTCTGGAAACAAACATCCAGTTTGTAATGCTGAGTGAAAGTATGGGCAGAGGTCCAAGTAGCAGCCTCAAGGATGGAACTGGTAGCCAATCCTTTGAAAAAAGCACCAGAGGAAGTCACAGCCCTGGTATAATGAGCCTATACGGAGGAAGAACGGCTTTTCCCATGAAAGGAGTAACAAAAAGAAATAGCCTTGGGGATCCATGAAGAAATGGTCTGCTTAGAAACAGACAAATGTTGGATGAAAAGAAACAAAAAGCTGTTCAAACTTGCAAATGGCCTTAGTCTTATCCAAATAATATCTAAACTGCCTATACAAATCCAATGTATGAATAATTCTCACTAGCAGACTGCAGAGAAGGAAAAAGGAGGGCAAATTAATATTAAGAGACAATTCAGTAACCACATTAGGCATAAAAAAGGATTATTACAGAGAGAGACACTCTGTCCCTATGAAAACCTAAAAAAGGAGGAACCGCCATAAGAGCCTGGAGTTCAGACAGTCTCTTAGCTAAGGACCAAACAGTCTTCGATGTATAGTGCAGTAAGGAAGCTGAAACTGCCGGCACAAAAGGAGCCTGGGTCAATTTTTCAAGAACAAAATTAAGGTCCCATGAAGGTGGAATAGGCTTCCTGGGAGTTCTGATATGAAAGACACATTTAAGAAATTGCTTGACCTCAAACCTAGAGGCCAGAGGACGAGTTAATGGCAGAAGAAGAAATAGCTGAAATGTGAGCTTTAACTGAAGAATATGCTAACTCAGCATGGAGCAATTTACACATATAAGAGAGAACCAGAGGGATCCCAACAGAAAATGGATCCTGAATAAGAGGAAGGCACCTGGCAGAAAATCTCTTTCACTTGGACAAATATCATTTCCTAGTAGTGGGTTTCGTGGCCTACTGCAAACCCTAAGCATGCACTTAGATAAAAATGTACCTAAACGGGATTAAAACCCTATCACCCGCAATGTCAGCTGAAGCGTGGGCAAGTGTGGATGGATGAGACCCCCTTGTTTTGTGCGAGTAGGTCCACCCTGTGAGGTACCTTGTGGTGATTGCCCTTGGCTAGGTGCAGAAGATGGAACCAATGTTGCTGGGCCAAAAAGGAGTCACCAACAAGATTTTGGGGGAGTCTTGATCCATCTTGAGCAGGAACCTCAGAATGAGAGGAAGGGGAGGGAAGGCATAGAGAAACATCCCATTCCAAGAAAAAGACAATGTCCACCTTCCAGGCCAAAGGACTTGGGACGCTGGTGCAAAAAAAGGAAGTTGTCTGTTCAAAGGGGAAGCAAAAAGATCTACCCAAGGAACATGCCACTGACGGACAATGTCCAGAAACACATCTCTGTGAAGCATCCATTCATGAGCCTGTGCGTGGACCTGCTCAGAGAGTCTGCCACTAAGTTCTGCCCTGAATGAATACATACAGTCTAAAGAGTGATTTGAAACCATGCAGCTAGACCCCAAACTTGAAGAACAAGTTTGCAAAGAAGGCATGATTGTGCCCTACCTTGCTTGTTGATGTTCCACATCACTGTGGTATTGTCTGTAAAGAGTCTGAGAGGCCTGGAAGAAAAAGAGAATGAAAGGCCTTAGTGGTGAAAAGGAGATCTCTCATCTCCTTGATACTGATATGGTCTGACCGCTGGTGAGGGGGCCAGAGACCCTGGACTTTGAGGGGATCAAAAGAGGCTCCCCACCCCATGTGTGGCACATCCAAAAACATTCCTGAGAGGGGACTGGGGGTGAAAAGGAAGTCCCAGGTTGAGAGACAGCTGATGAATCCACCACTGAAGCTCAAGGTTTAGGCATGGAAGAAGAGGAACTTAGAAAATCTAGAGGACGATAGTACTGGAGCTAAACTGACTTTGGGAACCACTGTTACTTTCTCATATGGAGCGTGGCTAGAGGTAGAATACGAATGGTGGAAGACATGAATCCAAGAGCCCTTTAAAACTCGAGGAAGAAGGGATTGAAAAAAGGCAATTACAGAAAGAACCTTAGGAGGAGGCAGGGAGGACAGCATAAGGATGGTCTAGAGCCTGCAACAGAGAAACACATGATCTTGGGAAGGAAACCAGATTAATTTCTGAAAGTTTATTGTAAACCCCAAGCTTTGCAAAAGTCAAACAGTATAGTAGAGGTGCTGAAGCAAGGTCTTGGGGGAGGAAGCCTGAATGAGCAAGTCATTCAGATAAAAAAAGATTTGTATCCCCTCATCCCACAAACAGCAATCATGGCAGTGAGGCATTTAGTGAAAATTCCTGGGGAAGTAGAAATGCCAAAGGGCAAAGCAGAGAACTGAAAATGCAAGGAAGAAATAAACACAAAACTTCCTGAAAAGGGGATGAGCGGGATGTGAAGAGAAGCATTTTTTAAGATCCACAAAGACTGGAAAATCTGGGAAAGGAGTAGAGGAAATAGGGTCTGAAGGGATAACATCTGAAAGGAAGGGATCTTCAGAAAGGTATTGAGCTGAGAGAGGTCCAGAATGGGTGTCCATGTGCTTTCCTTCCTGGGAACCAAAAACATTCTGGAATAAAACCCCATCTCCTCCTGAGAAGGAGGTACAGCTTGAATGGTGCCTTGAGACAGTAGGCCCTTAATCAGTTTATTTCCTGAGAAGGACGAGGGATGCCCAGAAAAGAAGGAAGGGATTTCCATACCATGAAGTATCCCTGATGGATGATGGAGAAAACCCAAGAGTCTTAAGTGATCCTTAACCAATTGGGAAGGGACAAGGAAAGACAGAGAGATAAAGGAACCTGACTCAGGAAAAATGGGGATCAACCAGGCAGATAGAAGTGGGCTTGACGTGAAAAGGAGGTTTCTGAGAAGTGGGAGTCTGAGTAGACTTTGCAGGAGGAATCTGCCCAGAGCCCTTCTTACCTTTATAAGGAGGCCGAGGTTGTCTGTGAACAAAAGCAGATTTAGAAGGATAATTTCTCTGGAATTTAGGAATAGGAGAAAAATTATGTTCCAGTGCCTGCAAGGCCTTACTCTTATCCTGCAGAGACTTAAAAAGCTCAGCAGCTGCAGAACCAGACAGGTTCTTATTATCAAGAGGGCATCTGACAGTTTAGCCTCAATATCATCAGGCAAAGGCTGGAGGTGAAGCCAAGAGTAATGCCTCAAAACAGAACCAAAAGTAGCAGCTCTAGAGGAGGCATCAGCTGCATCATAATTACATTTAATATAGTGTCAGGCTACTTTAGAAGTGGAGCCCAATAAAGAGGGGGCAGAGACCTTCCCTTCAGAATCAAGATGGCCTGAGAAAGAAGAGCTAACATATACCTGGTCATACAAGTCTGGTAATTAATAGCCCAAAATCTCAAGGTGGCAGCAGTATACACTTTCTTACCCAGCCATTCAATGGCTCTACTGTCCCTATCTGAAGGAAGCAGTTTAGTAAAAGGCAAAAGCTTACAGAGTTTGTCAGAAGAGACAGACATCACAGAAGGGTCAGCAGATGGACGTTTGTAAAGAAACTTACAGTCATCAGGCACCTTGTAAAACCCATCAGGCTTTTTAAGGGCTGGAGGTAGAAAATCAGGGGGCACAGAGGCTGCTGAAAAGATATCTAAAATGGCAGCCAAGACAGAAGAGGGCTTAGGGGACTCCATCTGGAGAGCTCATAATACCTTTTCCGAATGTCAGAAACCTGAGAACAGTCCCATTTAAAGAATTCCATCATACGAGAAACAGTATCTCCAACAGATAATTCTTCAAAGGGAGAATCTGAGGTAATAGAACCTTCCTCCTCAGAGCCATAACCCAATGGAGAAAGGATTTAAGAGGAATACACCAAAGACTCTTCCCCAGATTCCAATTCCTCTTCAGAGGAGTCTTTCTCTCTGGGCCTCTTGAGTGATACAGGACCAAGTGGGAGCAGGGACAGAAACTCCTTGAGGAGGTTTAAAGGCCATTATTGCATTAAATAATCCCTGGGTAAAATCCTGTCATTCATGCAGGGGATCCTTAGGAACAGGGGGATTATGCGTGGTTTTTTGCTTCTTTTTTTTTAGGGACGTCTGCCCTAAATACCCTAGAAGTTTCAGACCATTGCCTACATTCAGCTAACATAGTATGAATCTCCACCCATACAAGTACCTGCAGATTCCCCCACATTCCTTATGAAATAAGCAGCCGAGAGTTCCCGTCAACATCCATAACAGATGTCTGCAGAGCCTCTGAGAACATGCAAGACGTCGGATCTATGCCGGTCTCCAATATGGTCACGGCAGAGTAATTTGGCTGAATACCTGAGCAATCCTCTGGGCTTTCACCAGCCTCAAGAGAGACATCCAGAGGAGGTGGAACAGCAGCCAAGTCAGACCTAAATCTTTTGGCTGGTGGTTGACCTTCAGGATGAGAAGATTCTGCAATAGCACCCTGGGCTACATTGGTTCTTCAGGTAAATAGACAAAGAGGAGAGATGACTATGTAGGGTCTTAGGGACAAACATTTGGCAAATAGAACACTTAGTATGGTCGTGAGAAGCACCTAAACAAAAGGTACATTGTTCATGACAATCCTTATGAGGACTCTGCCTGCCACACTGATGTTTTCCCTTTCTGGATGACATGTAAACTCACAAATCTAAAAAGTAAGAAAAGACAAGAGTAGCACCCAACAGGACACTTTTCTGAAATACAACGTGGCAACTAGCAAAGAAGGAAGGTGCATTCAGACCAACAATTAAAGATGGCATTCGGACTGGCTGCAAGAAAGTTTTGAAGTATGGATGTCCATACGTCATCTTTATGCCCTATGCCTTGAGCAGGGAGCATACATGTGACACATGACATCTACATTGGGTTACCCTTACAAAGAATCCGTTTAGTAAAAAGTACTGCAACAGTGATATGGAAGGACATCACCTCACAGAATGATCAGTTTTCAAGACTAAACCCAAGCAGAGATTTTAACCATGGAGTTAACGTGCACTTTTCTCTTTTCTACGTTGTTTACAGTTAGGTTATTCTCAAGCCTTACTGTCTATGGCTATAAGACACGTATCCCATACTGAAGTATATGCTGCTGTGGAGAAGTTCATAATGACCAATGTCATGGCTGCATCTAACAAACAGATCTCTTCATGTATCTAAAACCTGTAAATTAATTAAAATGAAAAAACAGCTAATACATTTAAAATCATCAGTAGTTTAATGAACTCACAAACTTAAAGCAAAAATCTTCCTTAATCCCATGACTGGACCCTGCTGAAAACATTATCATCAGTAATTTCAGATCTGGCATGAACTTACCACATCAACACTAATTATGCAGACAGTTAATTTCTTTATAAAAATTGAAAGGATGATGTTAACCCTACTTTGATAAAAAAAGAAAAGCTGTAAATAGGAGGGATCAATGGGACAGCAGCTTGCGATATGTGCATGAATTGGAGAGTGCTACTTAAGTGGCTTTAATGAATAAACAGCTTTTTAAGGTATAAGTTATTTATTTCATTCTTGGAGCTCTGTGAGATTGGACTCAGAGTGCTGCCTGCTACCATACACACTGTGGGTTATTGTGCCAAAATACTTTACAAACAGAAACGTGTCTATTTTTAGCTTAAAGCGTGATATTTTTGTTGTACACACATTTTGAGAGAGACCTATTTTAGGAACCCATTTAGTAAATATTATCAAATACAATAAAAAATAAAACATACACATTGAAGAATATAGAGGGCATGCCTGCTACCACTCTCCCTATAATGTAAACCTACATAATGTAGTATTCTATAGTGCTTGTAGTTGCCCAAAACTGAATATTCATCAGTAAAGGTTGTAATAGTAGTATATGAGTCATGTAGAATGCTATAAAAATCCAAACAAAGCCATTGAAGACCTTGCAGCACTGCAAAATACCAAATTGTTTGCGAGTGAGTACATAGTGCTCAGAGTCAAAAGTGGTCCACAGCATCGCTCTTCAAAGCATCATTTCAGCTCCTGGCTACTGACTCCTAAGGCTCTAACTTTGTGAATCATAGCTGGTAACCATAAAATAAATATGACATTCTGGAATAAAGGTGATTATCCAATTATTCAGTTATAACAGCAACAGTAAGGAAAGGCGCACCAGTTCATCCATGGGAAATTTGAAGTAATTCAGCAGCAGTCAAAATGGCGGATAAGGGAAAAAGGTGACATCTAGCCCCAGAGTCAGCATAGTAAAAATTTTCTTGTCACCCCACCACTTTCTAGTTGGAGAATGCATAATGTTAATATGACACAAACAAAATGGCACCTACATATATATATATATATATATATATATATATATATATATATATAAAATGAAAAGAAAGGTTTTTTTTTTTGTCAGGTTTCATGCTTCTAAGTTCACTACCTGCAATGGTGCCAAAACCAATCCTCCCGCTACTCTGTGTGTCACTTTAAGCAAACAGCTGTGGGGAATGTCCACAGAGTGTGCAACTTGGCTCACCAAATCCAAACACAGGATAGTGATGAAAAACAAAACCTACAAAGTGAGGAACAACTCAAAATCACTGAACCAGAACATTAAAACACATACACCACATTTCACTGAAGACACACTTATTTGCAACTAATTTGCTAAACAATAACAAAAGCCATATTTTAGAAGGCATACGGCAATGACACATAAAAATTTCTGCATTTTTCCACTATGAAAGTGTCATGATCTTAGATGGTGTTGCCTAACAATCCCATTACAAGTTTATATTTCACAATCAAATATAAAATTTCTCTCCTTCCCCAGTCAATATACACTGCACCAAAGCTGAACAAAATACATTAAAATAAAAAAGGTAATAACTCCCATATAAAGAAGTTACACTTGCCTCATGAATGCAGCAAACATTTCAAAAGCACATCCACACAGTTGTCCAGCGTGCATTTTCTTAAGATCACATCTCAAAAACTGACCCCACTGCAAATTTTTATGCAGTCCCTCAAAACACAGCCATAACACAACACATGCTGCACCATGACCCAAATGTTATACTTCACAACAGTGATTCAACCATACAATAATCTGCAAACCTACCAGATCCCAACAAACACAGTTACATAAAATCCCAGCTATTCAGAAAATTAAGAAAAAAATAAGTTAAACGCTCGCCTGAAGTAACCACACATATCACTTCTCAGTGAAGCCATTCAATAAATACACAATTGATGGTATCACTATGCCAAAACTACTGCAAAAATTGCAAACCCGGTGAACTTTTTAAGGCAGCAAATAAAGATAAAGATAAGTAAAGTATGTCGGTGGTTGTTTATAATATCTTGCACAGTAGTTCAACAGGTTTTATGATAAGTGGCTTCAAGCACACAAGTCATCAGCCAAGGAACACACCCATCGCATGCTTATGGGGGGGGGGGGCTGTCATCAGCATGCCAACATCACAAACTTCTTCATACAAGATTTTCTTTGGACATCATAATACATGAAGCAGTCCAGCCAATACTTGTCATGCATTATCAGCTCAGTCTATTACGAACTTCATTCGAATATTCTTCATTTTTCTTAGCAAAACGGACCCCATGACCAAATACCATTCTACTTTACTGCACTTCCAGTTTCTGTGCTGTTACATGCATATCACATATGCCTCCTCTATGGTGAGATTTTATTGGCATTCATTCTGAAAATGATGTCCTTCTTAAAGGTACAATAATCTTTATATAGGTCTACCATGTATATATTAAATTCATCTTTACATAGCACTCAGGCAGAACTTCATACTGTGATCTTGACCAATAATTTAACTTAATTAAATGACTTTAGCAAAAATTTGAGAATTCAAAACCTAAATCAGAAACCTGTAATTGCAGACTGCTTAATTTATTTTGGCTATTAATATTTATTCAATATGCCTTACTTTATTTCAGCAGCCTGACATAGGCTGTAAATAAAACAAGTCAGGTTATTTCATATTCAAATTCAGCTTCATTTATATAGTCACTAAACAGACTACATAAATTAAGAAACTATAAATAAAAACATACATTACAAATAAGCACGAATTAAGTGGATCATTATTATATACCAGATCAAAATCCCAGCTATTTAGAGAATTCACAAAAACAAGAGAGTTAAATGCTCACTGAAATAATCACATACTGAATGGTCTTCACTGAGAAGTGATATGTGGTTACTTCTTGTGAAAGTATAACTTTTTTTAGGCACATTTTCAATATTTGGGAATTCTTAAAGCAACGCAAGATAAAACTCTCCTAAAGCCACCAAGACTGTAAAGTTTGAAGAGTGCAGCCTGAAAAGTAAAAAGCAGAATACAACTGGTGGTTCAAATGATCTAGAACTGATATCAGGCACACATTGTCAGAGAGCAGCTCTCATGCGGAGGCAGTACAGAATAATCAGTCAGTGAGAGAAGAAAGACTACATAAGGATAAGAAAATTAACATTAAGACACTACAAAATCACTTAGGCATCTGCTGAAACCTCCACAATACAGGATTAATATGACGGTAATGAAGTATACCAGGGGTAATCCCATGAACTAGGGTTCTACCCAATATGCAAGCAGTCAATCTGAATGCTTGGAAGCCTCAGGTAAAGAAGCATGCCAACAGTCAACCGAAGAAGAATCCAGTACACGAGTATGAGACACCCTCATGTAGTATCAGGTACTTAAATTTGGCAATATTCCTCAGACAGGAACAAAGATGACTTAATAGTAGGCACCTGGTCTCCAAGTGTCAGGTGATTATGCAGGATAACAAGATTTACAAACTCTAGGTTATTTCCACTGTAGCTCATAACTGCTAGCAATGGTAAAGGATTTTTACAAGGAGATATGTATTGTCAAGGTTTCTGTCCTGAAGGTGCTGAACTTTAAATGACTACAACATAGACACTTGCATAACCATCAGTTCTCCTGGGGGAAGACATACCACCAAGTGTCATTAGCATAACAATCAAGCAAGCAGTTCCCTCATATAAAATATCAAAAGGCCAACACAGTGGCATAAATACCACAACCAGCAGCGGGCCCAAAACTGAGCCATGATGTTTCTGCTGGGCAAGAGTGAGAAAGTTGGGCCACAAACTGCTTACCAAGCATGCGCTAACATGTAGGAAGCAATGCAGTATATAGGGCACGAGAGAAAAAAACAGCAAAAGAGAAAACTCTCATTTAATATACCATGGTGTACAGTATTCATATATTGAACTCAGATCAAACAGGACTAGAACTAGCAGCATTAATCTCTAGATGAAAGATTATTAACAGCCTAGAAACACCAAAGTGGCATAGAACAAACAAACCAAAAAACTAGAAACATATTCCACTCAGCAAACTTATGGAGTCGCCATGACCTAAAAAGAGCACTTTTATTCTTTAGCCATACACCAAGAAATTCATCAGATAAATTTAATGCAGCAGATATCAGGTTTAAAAATGGTGCTCAACACATCACATGATAAAATATCAAGACCCCTTTCCCCCAGCTTTTAAAGTGACATGTCAATACAAATCAAAGTAACACATCAAACTAGTGAATGCAAAACATAAAATTGTAGTTTTCTGCAATCACATTTAATTCTTTGTACTAGTAAAAAAAAACATTTTATGTTGACAGTTTCATTTAAACCAGGATATTTATCCAAATTCAGTCTGATATGCCATTCTGACTCTCGGCATTCTAAAAGCACATTATAGATGCTAGAGAACTCACTCATGTCAGCAGAATCTATCACAAAGAACTGGAAATTTTTATAATTCTCACACTGCAGAGCATGTCTTGCTAGGGGATTACTAGTGTACCCTTTTTTATTGTTAATAAATGTTTTTAAATTCTACCTGATTTAAATGAAACCATCAACATAAAATGCTTTTTACAGGTTTGATTTGTTACTTTGATTTGCATTGACATGTCACTTTAAAAGCTGGGGAAAAGGGGATTGGATGTTTTTATCATGTGATCTGTTGGGCACCAGTTTTAAACCTGATATGTGATGCATTACATTTAGCTGATGAAGTTCTTGGTGTATGAATAAAGAAAGTGTTCATTTTAAGAACAGGTCAAGGGCAGCTTCAGTGTGGTGACAAGTGACAAAACCAAAATGATTTGAGTAATCAAGTTCAAGAGCTGATAAATGTAATTTTAGATGTACATAATCTACTTTCTCAATAACTGTGCTTAAAAATGGAAAGGCAGAGATACAGTTGTTGTTATTTAGATTTCTAGGACCCAAAACTTTTTGTAAGCCAGAACAAGCAAGGCTTCCTTTAAAACAGCTGGGGAAACTCCTGACCACAGTAAGGACTTCAGAATATGTGAAAAAATAGCTGGACCCAGAACATCCAAGTTTGCTACCATTGACTTAAACATAGGTCAAGTTTGCAAGTTATCAACAGTCACAAAATCACTAACAGGCACTCATCATAACCAGAAACTCAGAACTCCAGTCACAGAATTGAGGATTTAAATTCAGGGTTAAAGTGTTGCCCCATGAGGTAGGACTGATCTAAATGGTGGCTGGTTTGTTGATCAGAAGCTAAGTAACCACTTCATTGTTGTGATGTAAAAGCCTTATGAATGGTAAACCAGGATGAGATGCACAGCTTATTCATCATTCAGAAGAACACAACTGAAAAATGCATTGTTGCCAAGATCTTCCTGGACAAAATAGCCAATTTCTTTCACAACTCAGGCCAGTAATGTGGGCAATTCTCATTCAGATCAAGTATTTTATGGACAAAAACCAGCAGACCTCAGCTAACTTTCCAACATGCATCCATACCTCTCAACTGGCCAGAATTTTGCACAATGTCTAGATTTTTTGCCTCATACTTTTGATATGTTGCTCATAAAATCAGTGGTTTTCTGATAAATTATTGAGGATTGAAGTCAGTAAATAATGACAAACCTTTTTGAATTTCAAGCTTTGTATCCTTCAGAAAACACATGCTAATGCAAAACCTGTTATTCTAGCACTGGTTTAAATTTATAAGAGCAATATTTAAAATATGCTCATGACTTTGGGCCTTTTCTCAACCATTATTTTTGGCTTTGTCCAGATTTCTTGTACTGAGCTGAAAGGTATGCCTGCTTCCTGAAACAAAGTTCAGAATTACGTTATAACTCATGGTCCCAGAAGGAGGAAACATATATGAGATGGGTTAATCAGATCCAGAGCAGCACAGTACACAATGATTTGTAGTTAAATACCAGCTCATCTGGAGTTCTTTAACTGGGCTCGAAGTGCTGAAGAATGTAAACTGTGTGACACCACACTTAGATTACTGCACTCCAACAACTCAACATCAGGAGCGCACATTTTCCTCTATTCACTTTGGTGTCTGGCCTGCTATGTTCTACCACTATATCCCAAACTAGATGAGCATGTCTTCTTGCTGTGGATCAGTCCACATAAGTTGGGATTGGTATAATGGATGAGGCATTTACCTTACAGACACAAGGTGCCTGGTTTGATTCTCCAATGAGATAATACACTAGGCTTAAAATGACCCACAAGGGCAGTTAGCCTAGTTCTAACCTATGAACCTATCTAAGTTCCAAATATTTTTTTTTACTGCATTCTGGCCCTAATGCCTTGTAGGTATACAGACTCCTTGAAGTTTGGACAGCAAAATACATTGCTTGTTACATTAACATTTTGCTGTCTTTGTTAATAAGATTCAGGCTTATTTACCCTCACACTCACAATATATGGACATCTCATTTCTTTGGGCCACTTCGTGAAAAACTTCAGAAAAACAGATTGAATTTTACACTTCAGTTTTGCTAACCAAGTTTCATGTACACATTTGCCCCATTAGAGTTTTCATTGCCTAAAGAAAAGATGAACACGAGTACTACTTTATGGTCTCTGCTTTCTTAAAGAAAAATCAGTCTTATCTTCTGAGTAGAGGCACTTTTACCTTTTGATAACACTTCACCACCAGATGGTCCTTGTAAAAAATCTGTCTCTTCAATGGTATTGTGTTTGCTTGTGCATGGCCATTAACTGACTTTTCATCACTGGAGCTCAAAGGCTGGGCCTATTTTTCCATCCAACTTCTCTTCCCACCTACAACGATGTTCATTGCTTGTATCAGATAAGCTGGTCATAGCTCAAAATTACACCAAAGTAGCAGTCTTATAACTGTTGCAGTCTTGTTTGATTTGATAACATAAGAACAAACCTTTGTGATAAATTTTATCAGTAATTACTATTTTTGTTTCTTTTTGCAACTGATTTTATAAGTCTAGCATTATGCTTTGATACAGGATTTTCAGACTGCAGTTTTGCCTTGATATTCTGTTTAAAAAGATTACCAATAAGAAAAAAAAACTCCTTGGTGGAGTCCTGCACTCACAAATAGTTGACTAAATGCTGAAAATGCAGGCAAAGCTGTCACTTATCAAATACAGGGACTGCGTGAAACTGATGCAGCATCCATGAGGTCCGCAACTCCTCTATAACTCCTACTGGATGCACACAGCTTAGTTATATGCCTTCTCCAATTTGACAAAACACATGCAAATTCCCATGACCCACCAACTTCTGTGCAAGTACCACAGAGCCATAGCAGCAAGAAAAGTTTCATTTTCCTCCTCAATCACAGGCTATGCTTTTGAGCAATAACTCTTATTCCCAGCACCCTAACGTATATTTTAAGGGGACTGCTGTCTCAATGTGAAATTATGAAAGGAGTTTCCTAGCTTTACAAGAATATTAACAAGGTGTGTTAACCATAACATCCACACAATCCCTGGAGCTTCAGCATTTCTGGACAGATGTCATCTACTCCTGCAGTCTTGCCAAACTAGAAACCTTTAATTGCCACACTGACCACATGTACTACATCTATTAAAATAAACCCACTTCAAATCATCTACTTCTGGCATTGCCTTCTTAGAGAGTGGAGGTTATGGTCTTTGGATTCATGAGTTCAACATGTTCTTTCTTACTCTCAATGTCACAAGTCAAGGTAGTACTTCTTCACCCTTGTTGAGAACAGTCTGACTAATCTCTCTCTCTTACATCACCAAAATCCTCACTAACTCTGTAAAGGCTCTATTGTCTGTCATCGAATGGGCTAACCATTGAACAATAAGCATCTTTCATTGACAGGGTAAGTAACTACTTGCCCATCTCATGCACGGAAGTGTTTCAAGGCCCTTTTCTGCACTGTAGTTTGGTCTCAGAGTTGGCATATTTAGTAAAGGGGTGTGTGGGGCAATGCCCCCACCATGGTGCATTTGAAACACTTCCATGTGTGAGACAGGGAAGTGTTTGACAAGTGGCTACTTATCCTGTCAATGAAACGAAAGTTCGGTGAGTGAACTTTTGATGCTTATTGTTCTATGTTCAGCCATTCGATGGTTAGCACATTTGATAGCTGAGCATACACTCAGCTCTAAAAACTGTTCAAAAAAGTTGATCTTCATGGCTCCTTCAAAGTGACCCACCTGAGTTTTCATTCCTGCAACTTTCACAGGTACACACTTTCCCAGCTCATTGGTACCCATCAGTCAGATCTGAAGAACTTCACCATCATTCTCAGCAGTGTAAATTACACACACACACACACACACACACACACACACACACACACACATGCACGTATACATACATAGAGAGAGAAACCTGTAAAGGACTTTTTGTCTTGCTTTTACTCACCATACTCATTTTATCAAGTCTAGACCTATAAACAGCATGTAAAATAAAGAAATAGACTTGTCCCCCCACTCTCACCAGGGCCAAGTTTAGCACTCAAGTTTCACAAGCAACAGTGCTATTTTATATCTTTATTTATTTTTTTCTTGCTCTTAAGTTGGAGCTCAACAGTTTGCAGTGTAGCAAACATGTACACAACCCCTTACATACATATTTATATGCAATTTATTATATTCATTAAATGTGTATGTTTCGTTTGACTCCACACATCTCTGTGTGCTTATAAATTTGTGGCTAAAGCTTTTTTTGAATTCTAGCATTAAACTGTTGTTCATATATTACTGCACTAGTGTGCAAAGAAATAAAGGCAGACAGGCAACAGATCTAGATGCATTAAGAAATATCACAAGCTTCAATTCAGTTCAGTAATAACAAAAATGATTTCATGCTGATAAGTGCTAACAGTGTTTCCCCTTTCAGAAATGTCATGTATACTGCTAGATCAACTTGAATAATATAGGATATGAAAAATGTCAATTATTTTGTTATGAAAGACTGTATTCTTGCAGACATCATCTGAACCTGAATTTAACTATATTGCCGTTTGCTGGCATCATTCCTACGGTTCTACGTTCAACACTTGTTTGACAGCATTGAAGAAAAATTGTAAACGTAACAGCACAAAAGTTCTAGTATGAGAAATCTAGTTGGATAAATAACTCCATAACAATTCTATATCATAATGCATTTATAATAGGAAATCCTGTAATCTTACTGGTTAAAACATTTTGTATGAGCTAATAAACCCTCCAATCATACCACAGCTGATTAATTCTATCCATAATCCAGAGAATATGATGTCCTGACCAAAACTCTGCTATGCTCCATGATTTGGGCTGTAATTAATAGCATCGCTTGTTAGTTCCACTTGGTAAAGCTTTTTGTAAATCTTATCAAATGATAGAGAATGCATTTCAATAATTCAGTCACCTCTGTATTTTTCATTTCTAACTACATAGAAAAGATGATGTAGGTAAAGATTTTATGCAAGGCTGGCAACAACATATGTACAATGTCAATTTAAACAGGTTTCATAAGGATTATATATTAACATTTTATTCCAAAGCATACATTCTGATAACATGTGTACAAAAATATAATTTGCATTACTAAGAGCAACAATCTGCCACAAAGCGGTATGCATCAGTAATCATGAAAGAAAATGCTAAGCATGTAGGTAGCTATGGCCAAAATACCACTTAATGAGACGCATCAGAAAAAGGAAGCAAAACCCAGAGTATAAAGCTTTATTTCACATATGATCATGGACTTGAAAGAATGGGGAAAAATTCCAGCTATAGGCTTTGATACTTTACAATGATATGGAAAGAACTAAAAGAAATTGGGTCAAGACATTAAGCTAATTATTGTCCGCAAGAATACAAGCTACAGCGAGAATGACATGACACACAAAAGTAGTACTAGAGACAGCATGTAGTCGGAAGTTTACATGGTTATTGTTATAAAATTAAAAGAGAAGGTAACAAAGCATTCAAAGTAACTGCCTCTAAAAATTTTGACCTCTGCAAATTCAAAACAATTTCAACTGACCTTGTCAAGTAAAGCAGGTGCAGGCTTACTGAAAGCGCAAGTGCTGATCAAGTCAGTGAATCCCTAACGTATAACACATTTGGTTAGCAATAGCTCCGTTTATTTCTGGCCATGGTGACAAAAAGAGGCAGCTTTCTGAGATAACAGGGACTGCCTTTGAAGTATACTGATGTAGAAATGCACAAAACATTTACATTTAACAGCTAGGTATGTGGAGTGCTCAGAAAAGTAACTAGTACCTCAGCTCAGGAAAAAAAAACAGATAAAGCAACATTTCTTAATTAAATCAATGATTACCTAAAGGGACTTGAATAGATTTTGATAATCAATTAGGTACAAGCTTAATCACCATGGAACACAAGTATTTTCAAGCTATTTGCTACAAATAGTACAGTAGGTACCAAGCAATAAAGAGAAACAAGGCAACTTGGTCCTAGGTTAGGGCATGCTATAAATTCAGTAAATGTCCCAGGTTCAAGTCCCTGTCCAAGTCAAAGACCAACTTATTCTTCCACTTTTTATAAAGATTTAAAATATCTATCAAGGGCATGTGTGTGTGTGTGTGTGTGTGTGTGTGTGTGTGTGTGTGTGTGTGTGTGTGTGTGTGTGTGTGTGTGTCTTTTTTTCTGGAGGGGTGCATTATTTTTCTTCTTTCAGGGTGGACTGAATACCAGTCCATGGTTAGTATAGTACATTTTCTAAATGCTTCAGTTTTTCTCATTACATTTCAATCAAATTTCCCAACTACAATCAATATTCCATACCTGTCCCTTATTTTAACTATACCTACTAAATCACATTTTAGAAATGAATGTTATTGCCATGTACTCTGTTTATAAAGTCTCTTAACTTTCTTTCTATTGTGATGCTACAGTAAATGAAGTATTCTCATGTAGCATTTGTTTACATTTCCCCACATCTAGAATAAAACCTACTGTGCCACTGAGATATTGAGACAGGTAGCTGCCAACTTCAACAGGCTGCTGCACTTTTTTTCTGGTTCTTCAATCTGAAATTCACTTGGTCTATTCTCTTCAGAATTGAAGATTTGAGACAGTATTGGTGTTTGAGGTTTCAGCCTATTCGTACTACTGAACTTTCTGTAGCACGAAGACTTTTAGCACACAGCAGTGTGTTGAGATTTGATTTATTCTACCTATTGTCAACACCTGCTAAAGAACTGCAGTAATTACATTAATTGTGTGAAGATAATTTTTAAAGATAGTCGGACATGCCTAAAGCAACTTTTATTTTTACATAAAAAATGTTCACATGCAACAATCTTTTTTTGTAAAAATAAAAGTTGGTTTCATGCTAGTTGTTAAGAAACATACCATTTAAAAAAGCTTCCAAAAAGGAAAATCTAAAGAACTCCTGCTGTATTTCCTGCATAAATATTAACATGCTTGCAGATACTGAATAGGTTTGCAATTAAATCATTATTTCACAAGTATGTAGTCATGAAATACACTGTGATTAGAATTGGGCCTGTCTAACGTATGGCAGGAGAATCTGTTGGAGGGCTCTTTTGGGTGTGTTTATTTTTATTTTTTTTGTCTTCCCACGTTTTAAATCTGAAAACTTCATAAATGCTGCATTTTGGTAATTAATAACGCATAAACATATTAGCAATTTATTCCTCAAGAAAATAGGACAATATGATTCATGTTTAGTTAAGTCAGCCTGTTTTGCAACAGCTTTTAACTTCTGTTGTAATACTGAAACAGTACAAAATGTGTTGTCTTTACTGTCTCTTAAATGCACGTCGTCTTTTACTCTTATTTTATTCAGTTTTGATTGTGTTCATTGCTAATTTAATTTTACTGTTACTTTCTTGTATCATTTAATATTACTTTTTTTGTTTCTTATTTATTGTACAGGGATTCAGGCATTATAATAAATATGAATACTTGAATATCTTCATCCATTCATTTTAAAAGCATCGTTTGCCATTTGTCCAGTGTGAGATAATGCCTACAAATCTATTTTGCAGCTTAATAGTTCAATCAGACTTTTCCCAAATAAAGTGCTGATGTGACAGTGTCTAATTTTTCAAGTGCATTATGATTGCACTTGTCCGTGCTTCCATCTGCTCATCTATCTGGCATTCTAGAACTCCTCTATACCATTCCACTGACATTGGGGCATGACCTTTTATATATGCATCTCTACTTACTATGTTACTTTCTCAGAGTATTACATTGTCTTGAAACATCTCCTCAGAATTTTAGTAAACATCATCTTTTATTATTATAACTAGTTTGGCCATAAAAATCTCAGATATATTTCTTGGCTATCTGCTGCTTTCTCACCTGCAATAAAACATGCACAGGTAACCCTTTTACACGAATATTGTTACCAGACTTGGCCACCACTGCACTTTTCTCCACAATATTTCAGCATAACTAATTTTAAACATGGCCAACACAGTCTCTACTAGTACCTCCTTGGAGCTGCTTGGAATAAAGCCCTGACTATAGCCCAGGTAACCCAGGTTCAACTAACAGCTCAGGTGACTGATGGAGTAGCAGGGAGGATGGGCATGACCATCCCAGGGGAGGCCAATGGTGTAGGGGTCTCCTGCGATGATTCATGGTGGAGCCTGGGGAACATCGCTGGGTAGGAGGTGTGATCCAACGACAAAGGTGGAGTAGACATGGCTGAGCTGCAGTGGGGCAATACACCTCAACATCCTCATTGCTCTCCTGCCCCTTGGATGTAAGCATGGACATTGCAGGGGAGGGGAGTGGGCAGACCATAAAAAAATGGATCAATATCTGATAAAGCCAGAAGTAAAAATATGTTTACTGTGAGGCAGGAATGTTGGCAGCCTGCATGACTATTGTAATTAAAGAAATTATAAAAGTCAGTTGTGGCATTGTGGCTCTAAATTTATTTTTGAAATTGAATAAGTCTTTTTATCCTTATGCCCACTGGGGTTTCTCTTGCACATTTTATATTTTTATAGATGTAGATGTGTGTGTGTGTGTGTGTGTGTGTGTGTGTGTGTGTGTGTGTGTGTGTGTGTGTGTGTGTGTGTGTGTGTGTATATATTATTATTTATTTATTTATTTATTTATTGACATTTGTTGGCTGGGAAAGTCTAGTGGGCCCAACGACCCATTTTCAGTGGAGGCCCGGGGAGAAAAGCTCCATACAATCACAGAAATGTTTACATAACATCAGCTTAACTTGAAAGTCAAGAAAGTTTTTACATAATACAAATTGAAGTAGATATACAAGACAAATGCATAATATAGAGGTATACAATACAAGAAAATAAACCCAGTGTGTTAAATTTTTAGTAATTCTGTTTGTATATTCTCGTAAGTAAGAATACTGTTTAATCAATTATGTTTATTCAGCCACAGAAATAAAGCAAGCAAAAGATATTGGATACGAAGACAGATAGTGTAAACGCAACTATATTAAGTTAGTAAAAGTATTTGGTGTGTAAAGTGGCCAAAACGTTTAAGGTGGTTTAAACATATGACAAGAACAGACAGGGTCAGTGAGATAGTGTTCTTTTAGTGCAAATTTAAATGTTTTTAAAGAGTCTAGTTGAGTAAGAGAGAGAGGGAGTGCATTCCAAAGTTTGGCAATAGCATGGGAATAGAGACATTGTCCAGCTCTTTTGTTGGGTTTAGTTATGGTTAAGAGTTGTTTGTTAGATGATCTAAGATGTCGAGTAGGGATGTGTGGTTGTATTATAGTTTGAAGGGATGGGCAGTAGTTTGGATTATTTAGTAGTTTGTGGGTGAGAGTACATTTGGAGTAATGTAGGTAATGTAGGAACTCAAACCAGTTTATAGATTTAATGGCCAGGCAATGATGTGTGCAAGTTGGCATGTTATAGTAGCACGACTGCAGTTTGTTCAGGAGAGATGTGTGTAGGTTAGAGAAAATGGGGCAACCACAGAGGAGGGAGGGTAGAAGTAGACTATTAGCTAATTTCAACTTGATAAACTTGTCTAAATACAGTTTATACCTATAGAGTTTGCCAGGCTTAAAATGGATATTTTTGATTTGGCTGAGTATATGATTCTCAAAGGATAGTTTGTCATCAATGGTGATGCCAAGTAGTTTGGCTGTTTTTCCAATTTCAATTTCTGTATTGTTTTGAGAGAATATTTTAAAGTCCAGAGTTAGAAGTTTGGTTGTGAAGAGTAAAAGTTTTGATTTTTTGGGATTAAGTAGCAGTTGAGCTTCGTTAAGCCAGGATTTGATTGAAGTAAATGCATTTTGTGTTAATTAACTTTAGGAGATCTGAGGTGTTGTTAGAGGATGTAATTATAGTTGAATCATCTGCATATTGAATGAGTGTACTTTGCAGGGATGCTTTATGGATATTATTAATAAATATGTTAAAAAGCAAGGGTCCCAAGAAAAGACCCTTGTGAACACCTGTGTTGTTGAGCAGGTGATCAGAGTGTTTATTTTGCCATCTAACAGATTGTTTTCTGCTGTATAGATAGTTATGGAACCAGGTTAGAGTGTATGGGGAGCAGTTTACGGTCTCAGGTTGTAAAAGTAGTTTCAAGTGGGACACTGTATCAAAAGCTTTTGATAGGTCTAGTAGGATCACTGATGTTAATAGGCCTGCATCAAGAGCTTTGTATACAGTGTTGGTAAATGACAGTAAGGCTGCTGTTGTGCTGTGTGCTGGCCGAAAACCATGTTGGGTGGGTGCGAGTAGGTTATTGTCTGTGAGATGTTTTAGTAATTGAGAATGAATACACTTTTCCAGAATTTTAGACAAAGGTAAAAGTATGGAGATGGGCCAGTAGTTAGATAGATCACTGGTGTTACCGCCTTTGTGAAGGGGAGTAATAATTGAGTTTTTCCATAGTTGTGGGACTTATGATTCAGAGATTGATCGGTTAATGACAATGCTAATTGGAAGAGCTATAGAATCTGCTGCAAGTTTTAAGAATTCAGCTGGGTGCTCATCGGAAGAGGGAGAGCATAGTTTTAGTTTTGAGAGCAGTTTACGAACTAGAGAGGTGGGTACTGGTTGCAAAGTAAATAGAGGAGTGGATGGGTTTTTGTTGGAATTGCAATTGATGTGGGGGAGTGGTTAGAGGGTGTATTGTCGTTTAAGTTTCCAATTATACTTTTGCTAGTTTGTAGAGAGAAATCATTAACATGTTTTTGGATAGTATCAATAAAATGAGAACTGAAGGCTTGGGCAATTTCTTGAGGGTATATATCTATAGAGATACATAATCAGCTATATGTAATAACATTGTCTAAAGAAGTTATATTTGCAAGGGAAAGCCCCCTCTACTCATTATAAATGGCTGTACCTCCAACATGACAACTAACTAAATATTACAGTGTTGAGACTGCAGAACATCACTGAAAGGGCTGTAACATTAAAGTACTTTACTTGCATGCTTATTTATTTGTGGTTTGTTAATGAGGGTACTAATACCCTGGTATTAAATTCCCACATAGAGCAAATATACATAGTGAGGATAACATTTTGCAGTATCATTAGGACAATAGCAGATAACTATGGAGGTAATAAATTAAGAACAAAAGTCTTCAAACACTGCTTTATATTCAGCACAAGATAAGATAACGGGCCCAGATAAGTAGATACTATGCTAGTCAGCAATTTCTGCATCTCTTTCAGTTTGTGACTTCAAAGAAGCTTTGAATGTGAGTGGAGTTCAACTATCAAGTACGAGGGTCAAAGATGATGCCACCCCATAAGGGGGTAAAGTGAAGCAGGCCCGCCTTAAAAAAATAATTAAACTATGCCATAATCCTAATTTTGGTACCTGCTTGGTTTGGTGACAGTTTCAGCAAACTTTTATTCTGAGACCTGTGATTCAGTGACATATATATCAGGCCATTCTAATTCAATTCATTCTTTGGACTGTGTGTTCTTTTTGTATATGCACCTATAGTCGTTACAACAGGACCTAATTCTCATAAAAACAGACATTTCCCAAAGAAGCTAGGCAATATGGCATACAAAAATGTACCTGCTCTTAGGTGTGTGTGTGTGTGGAGCGGGGGGGGGGGGGGGTTACATTTGAGGTTTAGTAAGATACTGCAAAGTTTCAATATCACAGACAATAACTCTGACTTGCTTTTGCCGTATTAACTATGACAAACACGTAGAAGGAAACTTTCTAAACTAGGCAAAATTAGTATTTTTCCTTGGGTGAATGTCAAAGGAATGTAAAGGTTACACCCATTTCAGTGAAGAGAATTTTATTATATATTTTACAGGTCCATGAGTTGGATCTAAATTTTCCTTTTTAGTTATGACCAGTCGCATTAATATTAAAATAAGTCTAAGATGAGTATCTAAGCCATCTGAGACTCCTATAGATATGGACCTTCTAGTGCTGTGTCGATAAAATATCAAAATATTGAAAGCATAAAAAAATCTAAAAAGCAAAAATTAACTGAAGCAAAAGCAGTCGTGCTCCCCTACAATGCTTACTAAATATAGTATTTCCAATTTCATACTGCCTCATTGGAAAAAGATAATTTTTTTCTTCAGAAAAACTATTCCCCTTACTCCAAGAAGAATGGTCCCAATGAGTATATTTAATAAACGGGGCATTGCACCCACCACATCAGGGTTCAGCTGGCATTGCAAATAAAACATCTAGAGTCTTGATAAACTAAGGAGACCACTATTCTCTGTCTTCTAATTGGCATAAAATCATCAAATGCACTAGTCTTTTACAGTTGGCATAGATATAAACTAACTGAAAAGTAAAGAATTGTTACTTTTGTTGTTGCTTAAAGCCTAATATTTATAAAACTAAATGCTCAATACTCGTACCAATAGCTGTGCCACTATTCTTATATAATTTATCTTAATTTCAGCTAAGAAGTCTTCAAAAACAGACTGATAATATGAAATAAATTCTCCAACGGGGTTTGTTTTCTCAAACTGCATTTATAATCTCTACTCAGCAGTAGCCTTCACTTTATTCAAAGAATTAAGAACTTTACTATAGTGCAGTCAAATAAAGTTGTTTTCCAAATCAATTTAGGGATTGCACATAACCACTCTCCCCTAT
The DNA here is from genome assembly GCF_019279795.1 of Protopterus annectens. Lineage (NCBI taxonomy): Eukaryota > Metazoa > Chordata > Ceratodontiformes > Protopteridae > Protopterus > Protopterus annectens. The sequence goes on along the minus strand of NC_056748.1, from coordinate 842,518,414 downwards.
GGCTGTTTTCCTGCTGTTTAAAACACTTTCAAAAACTGAGCAATTTCAGTATGATATAACACTGAAATAAAAACAAGTAAACTAAATGAGAATAGTTATTTGATGCAACATATTGAAAACCAGTGGTAGTTTAGTACATGTAACCTACTTTTGAGCGCCTGGTATTTTTATTTTTTGAAATTGAGACAGTCTACTGATATAAATGAAACAGGTCTGAAAATAAGAAACTCATACTGCATTGGATATCCGTGTAACTTGTGAAGTACAGAAATATAAAACAGTACTCATTTCTGTCCCTATTTTCATGTAATAGTATGAGAAATAAAAGTTCCAGGAAATCAAACTGCAGCTGAGTTTATCAAAGTAACAGCAAAGCAGCAGTGATATTATAATCTGTCAATATGGTAAGCCCTGAATTGTTAAATGAGAATGTTAGATCAGGTATTATTTAAATGTACAAAAATACTGCATTCTCTTTGAATAAGTCTAGTATCAAAGAAATAACATTCAGTCAAAAAAACATTGATATGAATAGAATGTGCAGTACTTTGAGAACAAACAGATCTTACAAGGTTTGGAAACCAAAGCTAAAGAGGAGTGTAGAACATTACAGGGTTTTGGTATTATTAGGAAATAACTTCAGTCAGTTAAGATGGTTTTGTTTAGACCGATATGGAGAAAGTCATGGCAGGGCAGTCCTTAGAAGGCAAGGCAGTACAGACACCCGAATTCCTGTCAGCACTGTTATACAGACTGTTTCAGTTTAACAGCACTGTTATTGGAGACAGTATTTGGATATTGTACATAATAAAGCATACTTAACCGAACTACAGTGGGTAGAGACTATTTCTGAAAAGTACAAGACAATTTGGCATATAAAGGAGAGACTGGCACCTGTTCAGCACAGTCCTGGGCAAATAACAGATAAAGATATTTATTCCAGTCTTATTACAGTTGTTTCAAGTTAATAAACTCCCTGCGGACTTTCAAAAGTACAAAGAACTCAGACACCTGACAAAAAAAAAAACACATTGCTAAAGATAAAAAAAAAATCAACTTTAACCCTCCTATAGCACTAAAATCTAATCCCAAAAAATTTTGGAACTCAGTCAACCAAATACTGCATCCTGGAAACCCTTCCTTCCCTAATCCCTACCCAAATAGAACCCCAGCAGAAGCTGCCACTATCTTTAACACCTTCTTTACAGAATCTGTATCAAAGATGATTAACACTTACCCCCCCCCCCCCAGCTAGTGATACAAATCCCTCTGTCCCACTTCCCAGTCCCAACTCCACTAAACACTTGTCTCTTCAACCTGTATCTACTACTTACTTCAAATCTCTTCTCTCCAAATTAAAACCGTGCTCTGCTTCTGCTGATAATATTCCTTCCTACTTCCTCCAGCTGGCAGCTGATACTCTTGCTTTTCCTGTATCCATCTTGATCAACCGCTCTGAGTCTAAAGTTCCATCTATCTGGAAAGAATTTTACACTTTACCTATCCACAAAAGAGGTAACTCCCAAGAAATCTGTAATTTCCGAACTATAGGCATTCTGTCACCCCTCTCCAAACTACTTGAAAAATGCATTCACAAGCAAACTCTGCAATACCTAGTACAGGAAAACCTACTTACTCCTACTCAGCATGGTTTTGGCCCAAAACACAGTACCACCACTGCCCTTATCTCCTTCACAAACACTATTTCCCAGGCTCATGATAACAACATACTTGTCTGCTGTTTATTTCTAGACTTTCTAAAGCCTTTGATACTGTCTCACAATCCCTACTTCTGACAAAACTAACTAGTCTAAACTTCTCCCCTGCTACTGCCACCTGGCTTTCTAGCTATCTCTCTCTCATTGACTACAATCAGTGAAATGGCTCTCTACACTGTCCCCCTCCCTCCCAGTAACCATGGGCATCCCCCAAGGATCTATATTGGGTCCATTGCTATTGAATATTTTCACCAATCCATTCTAAAATTCTTGCCCTCAGTCATCTCTTGTACAATATGCAGATGATTCCACTGTGATCACTATCTCTGACTCACCCTACAGTCTCATCTCTACTACTCAGGCTGCCTTTACATCAGTTGAAACCTGGTCAACAACCAACTAATCTTGAATGCTAAAAAAACAAACTCTTACTCTTTCTCCCAAAATCTCTTAACCATCTCAAATCTACTTTCACTATACTGTCTCTCAATAAGATGCCAATAGTAGCTGAATCTAGCACCAAGTTCTTAGGTATCACTATAGACGATCAACTTAAATTTGACTTGCACATCAACAACTGTATTAGGAAGACCCATCAAAAACTAGGCCTACTATACAGAAACAGAAAGTTTCTCACCTCCAAAGCCAAAGTAACCCTCTCTCATACCGATCTCTTATCCAGTCTACTGTATGGTTCTCAAATACTTATTAATCTAAACACCACACTCCTAGCAAAACTTACTCAACCTATAACAAGGTAGCCAGATTCTCTGCCCAACATACTCATAAAACTCATCACTGTGTCTCACTTAAACAGGCTGGAACCACCCAACCTGCTTCTTCTCTCTCAGTTTCAGATTATACACTCTATACTATACCAGCCTTTCTACTGCTCTAACATATCCTCCTTTATATCCCACTGTTCTCCTCCTAGATCATTCTGCAGCTCTGACCAGGACCTACTACTTATCTACAAACATAGGACGGATATTGGATGTAGCCTATTTAGCTACCATCGCATGGAATAAGCTTCCACTTCAAATTAGATTACTAAATCAACCAAAACAATTTAAAGCAGCTACTAAAGAACACTTAAAAAACTCTCCCGTCCTGCCTCTGTACTCACCCACCATAAACTGCTCCTAGCCCTAAACTGCTCACTAATTTGACCACTAACCTTATCTTTTGTCTTCTACTCCCTTACTAACACATCCCCCCACCTTGCTAACCTCTTTCAAGCCATGATTTCATATGCCTCAGCTTAACTCTTCTCTTCCTAAATATCTCCTCCATGCCATCACCTGAAAGTAAGTATTGTGTATATTAATGTAATACTTTAAGAATCTATGAATATGTCTTCTCTCACGTAGCCTGTTTTTAATGATGACTTTTATTACTTGTTAAAATGCTGTTACTACTTGTAACACAATGACTCGGTCATCCTTTTTGGTATATTCTGCTTCTGTAATTGTCTACTGTACTGTATAATGTGATGGAGCTTTTCTCCCCGGGCCTCCGCTGAAAAAGGGCTACTTTTAGCTCAACCAAAACTCAGAGATGGAAAGCGAACAAAAAGGACACCAAAACCACACAAAAACGTTCGCTCGTTTTAGCTCAGTCAGACTTCTCCTGGTCAACAAATGTAAAATAAATAACTAAATAAATAAATGCTGGTATCCTACAGCCTTATCAATTCTAACAGAGACAGTGTGTCCCATATTCTTGATCCAAGAAAACAGGAGGAGTGGTCAGCGTGGTCAGTGCAGGAAAGAGATACCTGCAGACGGGAAAGTGCTCAGATTCTCTCTCTCTTTCCTGTTTATGCACCATGTGGTACATCAGGCAACAAGTACATTCCGGTGCTCATTGTTTCTGTAGCAGTTACGTGTTTTATGGGCTCAGGTTGCTAGCCCAAGGTCTAACCCTACTCAGACAGATTAGGAAGAACTAGAAAGTAGTTGACAGATTTTTGACATTTAGTCTAGGATGAAGGGATAGATGATGGTTTAGACAGAAGAATTTGCAGAGGAGTGTGACAAATGATCCTAAAGGAGATGGGGAAATAATGATCTACTGGCAAGATGAAGCATTGATATTCTGTGTGATGAGTTATAAATGAAGTGCTAGCTGGTTTAACGCTACCTGGAGAAGAGCAGAACTAGTGGATGAGGCATCAAGAGCTAGTGTTTAGTAACTTAACACTTGGAAAATGGGTGGAAACCAGAGTACCAAGAGAAAGCCAATGCAAACATGTGAAGAAAAACATGCATACTCCACACAGACAATGACCAGATTTGTGAAACTCAGAGCTGTGAGAGAGGGACAATAGAGTGTGTGAGCTGCACCAAAACATGCTGTCACACACTGGATGATGGGAGTAACAATAACTTTTCTAATGGTATCCATTTCTGTTTGTTAAAGGAGTTCTGAACCATGCATCCTTTTTTAGTAATGTTTTGTTTTGTTAGCTGTTTCATGGACATGCTCAGAAGGAAGAAAGGAGGGTACTGTATAAACACAAAGGTATTTGGTGTAACTACCTTACGGTATAGGAATTATACTGCAGAAGGAATAAGAAGCAAGCTTTCAGAAGCTCTCAAAAGTACATGTTTAGTTGTGTGAACATTCCCAATGAAGACCTTGCTGACAAACCAAGGATGCAGAACTTCTAGGTTGAATCCTAAATTACTTTCAGTGGTGTTCTGTGTTTTTTCCGGTGAATGACCGAGTGAGATCATAAGCATAAATAATATTCCTAAAGGACATGCAAACAATAACAACACTCCTAAAGATATTAAAGGGCTGAGTGCCAAGCCCTGCAGAAGTCCACATGTGACAAAGAGTCTGCAAGACTTCTTCATCATAGTATTACTTACTACTGTATCATAAAAAAAAAAAATGTTTTAATTATTGGACATGTTTTACTACTAGATGTATTACGTAACTGATACTTCTCAACTTTCTTTTTATCTACACTTACTGTACATTATGCTATTATTCTTCTGAATGCTTATTTGTAACTGTATTTGTACTAAGTCAAGTCTAATACTCTGCATTTTTAAACATTATTAATATGTGACCAGTTAAAGTTTGTTTATCTCCTGTACTGTGAATGTATTTGCATTATAAATATGTACTACTTTTGATGAGAAATTATTTTGAACTGTTGGAGCTAATCTCCCCAGGCCTCTACTGAAAATGGACATATATCCAGCTAGACTAGCCCGGTCAACAAATGTAAAATAAAATAAAAGAAAAGAAAAGAAGAGACTAAACCAAGAGTGATAACTCACTAAGTTCTAGTAAGCAGGTAATTAGAGAACCACCTTATACAACACTGGGGTGCATTTCATATCAAACCAGTTAAGAAAGTAGCCCAGATTTGAAGAGAGAGAGAGTCAAAACTCTTAATTAAGTCAGCAAGCATAGCTTTTAATTTGTCTAGTTCCACAACATACTAAATACTGTGTCAGAAGAAGAGTAGATTATTGTGGGTGCTTTGTCCCCCTAAAATCCATGTGCCTTTTTAAAGAGAAGACTAGAGAGTTAGCTTGAATAGAAATAACTTTTTCTATGATTGTGAAAAAAAGACAACGTATTGATATGGTCCAGAAGAGGGATAAGAATAATAATGGACGGCTTCCATAGTTAAGCGATGAACTGGTTTCCAGTAAATATTGATGTCACAAAGGTGAACTGGAAGGAAGACTCTGCATAAATGCAATGCATGAATGGGAAGGAAGACACTAAAAAAATTTTTTAAGGGACCCACCAACTCAGTATGATCACATTTAGGAAAGCTTTTATACTACTAATTGACTTATGAAAGATAAACCCACGTAAAGGAACAAATTATCTTAGCAGTTGTACGTAGCGGATTTTATATGAGGGCAGTAACATAATAAATGTTGAGCATCTTTGTAGTACATGGAGCAATATAATTATGTTTAAAAAAAGAATTTTAAAGGGTAGAGCATATTCACATTCGGTATAAATCAGCAAATGTAAGAGAGGCGGAGTGAGCTGCCCCGATAAATGAATATATGTAATGGAAGGGGATAAGAAACGATTATGTGATGAAAATAAGTGAAGCGAAGGAGGCAGAAAAGGTATGCAAGAGTAATACTAATGAAGACTGAATACTGAAGTGAACAGAAGTACATGCTGAGTAAAGCAGCATTAAACCAGTAGTAATGTAGAAGGGTTTATATTAATTCAGCAAAAGATGTATTCCGTGAATATGTCTTCATCAATCACCAGCCGCCGAAATTCACTTCACCGAAGTGCAGAATTTTTTTTCACAGTTCAGAAACACTTGGCCATCATCTCAACTTTGCCCTTTTCCCCACTGTAGTGCGATCTCAGAGTTGGTATATATAGTTAGGGGGTGTGGGGGACAGAGCTCCCTATATTGGAGGGTGTGGGGGCGAAGCCCCCCCCACTTGGGTGGCTTCGATTTAGTGCATTGGGTTTTCCAGCCAGTTGATGGGTGAGTGTATACGAACCATGGGAAAAATTCCATTGATTGCTGAAGTGAATTTGGGCGGCTGGTGATCGATGAAGACATATTTGCAGAATACGTCTTTCTCTGAATTAATATAGACCCATGTAGAATGCATGAGGGAAAGTATAGGCTTATATAACAGAAGTAGTGAGGGATGGTGTGAGAAGCTAATTACAAAGATAGTATTCAACAGCGGTGTACTAAGGTAATACATTTACATATGGTAATGTACAATGAGTGAAAAATTACCCGCTGTCCCTGAAACAGTTACAGTTAGCATTTTCTTGGAAGTGCATTTTTAGTGTCATATTCAATGATTTATAACTCTGTTCACTTATAAGAGCTTTGGTTAGTGTGTTATAGTTTATGGAAGGGTTTGTCTCCAATAGTGTTTTTTTTTAAATGGTGTGAAATGATGGAAATGTGTAATAGATCTTATGGTGATAACTTAGCCTGTAGTTTGTTACAGAGAGAAAAACAATATCTGAAACTGAGTAATTTATTCACAAAGTAAAAGAGAAGAAAGGTTGCTCTCACAGTGTTTAAAGAAATGCAGTGATATTCCCTGCATGGAGAAAGGCTTATGAAGCTGCATGCTCTTAATGGTGCTTCATAAGTTATAAGTGTTGGTGGCACAGTTTAAGGCAATAATGGAACATATTGTATGCTAATCTGGTAACATGGCTATAAGATCTCCTTGGCAAAGGTTGATCTGGCATGTGGAGTCAGAAGTAAGATCTTCAGCAGAAAAGTAGCTCAAATGTAGCTCCCTGGAATTCTCTCACTGCAGGGAAACTCAAGAAACCTAAAAGCTTTACACACACAATTTCAATTTATTCCTCATTTGAGCCAATAAGCTCAGTAGCCTGAAAATGGTGCAGCATGTTTTATTCCTGCATGTAGGTGAAGAAAAGCTTTGAACGTACTTAACTCTTCTACTTTTTTAAAGAGAAAACAAAACATCAGCAATTAAACATTTGGAATTACAGTGATCCCAGAAATAACAGGCCCTTTATTTGCAATTTGTTCTTTGCAGGAGCACAGTATCAAACAAATAATAAAGATGCTCACCTTACAGACTAAAGAAGTGTCTCAAGGACTGTGAATTTGGTGAGCTGCGTGATTCATTAATAAGAGATTCTAATCTGTGGTATATGAAATGATGAAATAAGGGTAGGCTGTAGAAATCTGGATGCATAAACAGATGTGGATATATGCAGAACAATTGAAATTACTAGTAAACAATCAGAGGAACTAACCATGAAAAAGTTTCATAATAAACAGGCGACAAATAAAACAAAAAAAAAATAAGTTAGAATATGTTTTAAAAGTAATGAATATAAAAAGCATGACCATGTCAAAATCCAAAATCAAGTCTAGATAAGAGAACTTGCTGTTTCAATTAATGTCTCATGTAGTAGATGTACATTATAAACATGAGATGAAGCACTATTCACGCTCTTTATCAATCTGTTAATTTAGGTTAAAAGGGGACATTTTGCAATGATGAATGAAAGCAAAACAACAATACAACAATACTGTTCAAAAATGTGTATGTTGTTGAACAGAAATTTATCAAAATGAATTGTCTGTGGGTGTGCTAATTAGACCCATAATATCATATAATGTCCCCTTTAACTCCTATCTATTCACACACATGGTCCAATATGTCCTCACCAAAAAATTTCAGATATGAGCTTGTTAATCTGCACAGACATCTTAAGTGCTCTATCACTCTATACCGAATGTTAAAAACTTCAATTTTGAATCTCTACCTGGCCTTTAAGTTAGCAAATGACCCAGAAGCTGCTTGATCTTCCACATGTTCATAAAAATACAAACACTTTAAATACCGACAATAGGGAACAAATGCTGTAATGTAACACAAATTTCACCTGCTGGCAAGACAGGCTGTTGTCAAAGAATCTCTCCATCTCTCGAATAAGCTCCTACCCCATATCAAATCCTTGGTCACAAACTTTATTTTAATGATGTGATGGGTATCTATAAATTCACCCAGGGTGAGATCAGTTTGTCTGTTATGGACAGGGCACTAAATATACTATAACTAGGCTATGCTTCAAAGATTTGTGACTGATTCTCTAGGTTGAACCTCTAAACCATAGTGTATGGATGTGACAAATGTCATGAATATGCCTACAGGAAAGAATTCCGAGTGGAAACAGAACACAAAACTCTTTTAAAGCATATTTAGAAAGTTCTTGAACAAGTGGATATTACATCATCTACAGAAACATGGCCTAAAAATTAAACAACAGGGCAAAGATAAAACACAGGAGAGGCATTGAATAAAGAGTATTAATCAGAGAACAATGACTAACTATTAGAAGTGGACGTTCTATGGTACTTCTACAGTCAGAGATGTACAGACACTGGACCAGAAATACAATTTTTAACAGAAGCTACAATAAAAGGCTGGCTTGAGCAAAAGTCTGTAAAGGAAAAACTCTTATTGCTCTTTCATGTTAACACTAAGTTGTGTGCTAGGCTTAATATGTTTGAAGCTGGCACCGTAATGGTTCTTCAGCACAACAGAAAACAGTACTTAAGTGTATACATGCAGCATATCTGGGAATAATAGTAAAGTGAACAAGCAGCATGAAGTGCCATATACTGTCCAGAAAGATCAGCTCAGAATATAGTACAGGTCTACTTTAGAACAACAAAATTTCACTTGCCCAAAACCCATATTACTGAGAGAAAAAGACCGACAGCACCAACATGCTGGAACGTCGACTTTTCACTCTATGTAAGTAACCGCTTGGCCATCTTGTTTAACATTACCCCTTACCCCCATGGTGGTGCAATCTTGGAGCTGGTATATTTATTTAGGGGGGTGTGGGGGGCAAAGCCCCCCACTTGGATGGTTTGATTTTCTTCCCTTTACGCGTTTGTTTCGGATGGCCGAGCAGTTACTTACCTGGAATTCAAAAACAGTGTTCTGGGATGTTGGGATGTTGGTGTGTTGGTGCTGTTGGTCCTTTCCTCTCAGTTATATGGGTTTCAGGTAAGTGGAATTTCATTATTCTAAAGTAGATCCAAGCATTACATGTTCAAAAACTCATTCATATACAAATTTTCTGAATTTCTGACTTTTCTATTATTGTCCATTGTCTGCAAACTGGCAGATTAGGTGCCAACAAACACCAAAACAAAGGCACGATGTATAAAACTGAAACTTTTAATATAATAATAAAAGTAAAATACGTAAGCGCTTTTGTTTAGACAGTGTAAATTTCATCAGACAAAAATATGAAACAAGGCAAGCATTTATACACAAATGAATCTGATTGGGCACAGGAAAACAACTAGCTAATTATAACCTAACATAAAAATTACTAACCCTTCAGTCTCTATTTATACTCATGAATGTGTGTTAAAAATACAGTATATTAAAAACATTGTTAAAAACATTGTCTTTGAATTGAAACAACCAATTCAAGTAGAATATTACACTAATATTCTGATGTTTCCATTCTAACAACAAATGTTAATAAAATTGTTGGTGAAATTATTAACAAATTAATTAATAATACATCCATCAAAACATATTCCTTTTCTTCATGCTATTTTATTTTATTTCTTTCAAGGGCCTTTAGCTTTAAGACAAGAGTTATAGAAGTCCTGTCATTAATGCCAGGCCATTTATCTGCAGGTATGTTAATAATTTCACCAACAATTTTATTAACATTTGTTGTTAAAATGGAAACATCAGAATATTAGTGTAATATTCTACTTGAATTGGTTGTTTCAATTGTTTTAAACAATGTTTTTAATATACTGTATTTTTAACACACATTCATAAATAGAGACTGAAGGGTTAGTAACATACCACTACCCTCCCTCTATAAGCTCCATGGCAGTTCAACACAACAGCAATTAGGGTACTGTGAATGGACTTTTTTATCAATGGTTTAGTGATGTGTTGTGCAAGAAATTTATGGTCTTGTTGTCACGGTTGAATATAGAAGAATTTCTACCCAACACTGATCATGTTGACATCGCTGAAGAGGTACTCCGTGTTATTATAAAATTAAGGCCCTGGATAAGACTATGTATCTCAACAATAATAAAAAAAAAGGTCAGGAGGAGAGAAAGATAGCTGGCTGAACAAGAACTGCATGAGAAATTATAGTAACAGGAGAACAGACAAAAAAGAGATAACCTATAATGGGTAACAGCCCCAGAAATGGGAAGGGATGCATTCTATTCCCTTCTACAAAGGCAGTCAAGTAATAAAGAGTAAAGCTGTATAGAAAGCCTAATATCTGCAGATGAGTAGGACAGTCATCAAACACTGATGTGGTACACTTCTTATCAAGAATTTACTGGGATAAGTTACAGTAGCACTTGATGAAAGAACAAACAAGGGAAAAACATAATACCAGTTCTTTCTAAAGGATGTAAACCTCAGGACAAAATAACACTTCAGTGCAAATAAACAGGTCATTAAAACAAGGCTACATCAGTGTGACAATGTGTGATTAGCTACAGTTAACATGTAAGGTTCAAAAGTCCCTTCTGCCTTTTACTTTTGCAGCAATGCTATAATATGGTATTAGGCAAATAAATGCTGCAGGGAAATTAAGTTAGTACCTCCTGATTTCTTAAGCAAGCATTTTTCCTTTTCACAGAAGGTTGTGTGATTCCTTATTCCATGAGCTTGTGAGATAAGAGACACCAGGAATGGCTGTTACAGCCAATAAGTGATTCCTTTAGCCTTTCAGTGATGATGATGATGATTAGAATATGACAGCAAATCAGCTTTAGCTAAATTTCGTTACACATTAATGAAACTACTAATGAAATTAGAAAAATTATAATCGTAGCAGACCTGATTCTCAAGTACTTGGTAAAACATGGTGATGATCTGTTTTTGGTTTCTGTGAATGGCAAACATTAGATTACCAGGGGAAACTGTGAGATCAACCAATAAGAACTGACAAAATTTGGAAGCAATGCAGCAGAGCCATTTAAATTAAAATCATCTGACAAATCAAACAGCATCAAAGATAACTGAAAAGATAATGGCATTTGCAGTAACAAACCAAGTCTTTTGAACTATATTCTAATCATACGTGTCAAGAATCACTGCAAATTCATACAGGATGGCATAGAGTCTTGCCACGTCTAGTATAAAATAAATCTGTCACTATTACTTCCTCACACTACAGCAGTAGGTAGACACAATAATATTCACATTCCAGTGCAAGGGAAAATGCTGCATGCCAGAAGATCAGAGTTTTAAGAAGGAAGACAGTTTAAATAAAAATGAATCAACATATGACACCTGCTGCGTTGCTCGTAGTACATAGTGGTCTTTGATATGTACACCAGCAATGGAAATGGTTTACTCTGACCCCTACACTTAAAGGAATCAAGTACCAAAGAATAAACCAAATATAAAAGTCATACTATTCATACCATCGTACCATCTGCAAAGTGAGTGATGCAACCAGAAAACACAATAAGATGCACTTATTACCATCTACCAAGAGTTTAGCTAGAGAAACAATGGTAGCAGTATGTGAAAGAGCAGAAATAATAGAAGTCACATTCATTATTGGCTGTTGGATGTTGATTATTATTTTTAAATGTACAGCCGCAGGGCGGACTAATAAAGTTTCAGTGGAAATAAATCGATAACAAATGTTATCTTATATTAGAAATGCTATACAACTCTATAAAGTCCAAAAGGCATTTCTATTTCTCTACTTTAGTTGTATGTAATGCTGCCAGTGTGGGATACCAAGACAAGGACTGTTTCATAGAAATGTTAGAAGGCCAGTGTCCCAATTCTATTACACTTTTAACATACTCAGTAGTAAGAATAAGAGATCACATCACCTACAGTCAAATATAGCTGCAGTTTGAAGAAACTATTAATAAAACTACACAATTTAGAGTTGTAGATTTGATCTCTTTGCACTTGCTAAAGATAGTAAGGGACTTTTAATTTCTATGCGGTTTCCAATGTATATCAGTGTATGCACTGAATGGCAACAAAAAAAAGTTCAAAGACAATATATTTCATTGTCAGAACTGTATTGTGAGATTCTGGCTATAGTATTCATAGTAGAAGAAATCATACACTTACATAAATAAATGCCAAGATTAAAAGAAATTAATTAGAGCAAATGGTGACATACCCAGAATATTAAAGAATGTGTCATCTATCAGGGAAGTGGCAATACAACTCATCATTACTGTTAATATATATATATATATATATATATATATATATATATATATATATATATATATACGTTACTATATATATATATATATGGGTCTACCTGACAACGTCGACAAGCCACAACATCGACAACCAGTTTACCGACACCACATAACCGACAGTCCACAAGATCGAAAAGCCACAACATCGACAACCATTTTACCGACAGCACATCAAAACAAATCCCCTGTCCAAAAAGCACACACACAACACAACAACACCAAAATCCTTACAAACCCACACTAAACCTCACATACACAACTATCTACAACCTTAACCCAAACCCTAACCCTAAGGTCCGTCACTATCACACACTTACCTAACCCGCGCCCTAACCCTAACTCACTTAACCCGCCCCTAACCCAAAGACTATCACTACCGACACTTACCTAACCCGCCTAACCCTAACTCACTTAACCCGCCCTAACCCAAAGACTATCACTACCGCACACTTACCTAACCCGCCCTAACCCTAACTCACTTAACCCGCCTAACCCAAAGACTATCACTACCGCACACTTACCTAACCCGCGCCCTAACCCTAACTCACTTAACCCACCCCTATCCCTACAGACCGTCAATATCGCACACTTACCTTACTCGCACCCTAACGTCCGTCACTACCGCATACTTACATAGCCTTTTCCCATGTCGGTGTTCTTAGCATCGGTGTTTTCATCCGTCGGTCTTCTCAATTGTCGATCTTCTGGCGTCGGTGTTCTCGTTGTCGGCGTTCTCAGCTGTCGACGTTCTCAGGTAGACCCATATATATATATATATATATATATATATATATATATATATATATATATATATATATATATATATATATATATAGTATGGGTCTACTTCGATTCACTGAATTTCAATTCACCCTCAAAAAACTCGCTGAAAGCTCATTTCACTGAATCACATTTCACTGAATGTAAGTACTGTTGGGCAAATAAAATATATATGCCCTTTTCCCCCACTGTACTACAATCCTGGAGTTAGTATATATAGTTTGGGGCGGTGTGGAGAGGGTAGCCCCCCCCACCTACTTAGCTTTTATATTTATGAATCTCATTTCACTGAAAGCTAACAATATAACAGCAAAAGTAGGTAGGGGGCTACACCCCCCAATGTGGGGGTCTCTGCCTCCACACCCCCCTAACTATATATACACTCCAGGATTGCACTACAGTGGGGAAAAGGGCATATATGTTTTATTTCCCCAACAGTACTTACATTCAGTGAAATGTGATTCAGTGAAATGAGTTTTCAGTGATTTGGCTTTTAGCAATTTGGTGCGAGTGTTTTTAAATTCAGTGAAATGAGTTTTCAGTGAATCAAAGTAGACCCATATATATATATATATAGAGAGAGAGAGAGAGAGAGATCTTCTTCCATGCAATATTTAAAAAAATAACACCATATTGTGCTAGTGTTTTCTGCAAAAGGACTGATCCTTGCAAGGACGCAATTTCCTATCAACTTTAAAGGACTGCACTGCGGAAACCATTTCTAAAGAAATGTCTCAGAATTCTAGCAATTGAGGGAAATGTACAAATTACAATTAGAAGGCTATGAGCAAATCTTGCATAAACATAAAATAAGATGACAATTAGTATTCAGCCAAATATAAATTCTTGCACAATCTTTTAGCTTAGTTTCTTAATTTTTCTTTTAAATAATTTAAGGTGAAATGATCTTGTATGCAGCACCTTTCAAAGGACCAGGAAGACTCCAAGGAAAACTTGTTTGCTTGCTTATTAAAATGTACTGTTTTGTTAATTACTTTGTTTTTAGAGTTTTATGGGTTAAAGTCCTACACTTTCTTTCAGTATTAGGTTGCTTCATGCACAACTGCTGTACTTCATTTGACTGTTAAATAAAATTACAAGCTCCTTTGTTCATCATTTCAAACTAGGCATATTACCAACGATGCGATTATTCAAGTGCAAACATTGTATCAGCATGAGAGGACAGTTTTTCTCTAATTTCTCACTAGCATTTGATGCCATGGAGCAAGGAATATTACTGGATGGCTTAAGCATATCCTGTATATTCAGAAATGTTAGCATCTGGTCATTTTGACCTACCTCACAGACAGCAATGCAGACTGACAATAATGAAAATTACTCATTTTAGCTCCACGTCCCTGAGCTATAAGGTTTGGCAAAATCTCTGTATTTCTACTTTCATTGTTCATTGCCTCTGATGATTACAAGAATTCAAATTTTAATGCTCCAGGTCATGTCTTTTTTAGTATAATACAACACTAGTTCTCAGTTGCTCTCTATCTAAAATGCAGAGATTAAATGTTCTCTAATTAGCTTGGTCTGCAGCCAAATACATTCATGTATGAGAAACTTATACAATCAAATAAAGAGAAACTGATGCAATGAAAGTCTAAATACCAGACCACCACTTAGACATACATGACTACAAATAGCATTGCAAGAGACAAATATCATAAAGTGTTTTATGCTACTAAGACAAAGTTTGCCTTTTGTAGACATACAGCTACATTAGAGCTTTAACCCTTTGTTGTATCTATACCTTGTAGTACATGAATCACAAGGTGTGTATAAGACCTGTTCTTTCATCCTCAGACACAATCTCTAACAAGTATAGCAAACATCAGTCAGTTTATTAAAAAGTCTGCCCAAGTCACATCAGGTGATTTATGTATAACAACCTAGAGTGACTGCTAATAAGGCTAAGACTCCATTCAATGTAAAATAACTGCTTAAATGTTTAGTAATGAGGACCAACACAGAGCAAATCTAGGTCACCTGACTGACTGAGTGCCCTTTTGATTATGGAGTCCCACTATCTGCTAAGCAAGTTTTTTTTTTATATTGCACTAAGTCTCCAGATCAGAATTCTGTACAAGTTTTAAAGTTATACTACTGGCCCTTTGAAGCTTTTTCCAAAAATCTAGGTTTTGTCTTTTTCTTCAGTGACAAACTCAATAAAAGTGAATGCATCAAAAATGGCCAATGATCTGCCTTGTTACCTAGCAAACCTGATGAATGATTAACTACACCCAGTGACAGTAACATCTCCTCTTCATAAAGCATTGCGCATGGTGGAAAGCTTCCCTGTACTTTTAACATGAGGAACAGTCATAAACCTCATCTGCTATTTATATACACCTTCTCAGAGACTGCAAAATCAGAGAGAGTCAGAACTCTGTACATAAGATTATACACTCTGTCTGTGATGACACCATCTGACAAGAGATGAATAGGATGCATGAGGCATTCAATGGACTGACTCTTCAAGTAGCCCCTTGACAGGGAGGAATGCTCCTCAAAAAAATCTTTAGGAAGATCTTTCAAGCAGACATTTTGGTACAATTTCTGATGATACATCAAGTATCAGGTTTTAGTTTACTCAGGTTTAACATTATAAAAACACTTGGTCAAAGCCTTTTACTGCTAAACATATAAATAAACCTTTAAAATCCTCAGGCAGATATGGCAAAAAAAGCCTTCAAACTTTCTGAAACATCAATATAACTATCATATAATGCAACACTTCTTTACGTTAAATGCCTTGAAGAGATGCCTGTGCTTCTGCTATGTTTTTAAACCTATTCTGACTGTCTCAGAGGTTCTCTGCTTCACCTAATAAGGAACAGTTTTGAAATACAAGGCCAGCAAAAGAAAAGTACAGTTTTGTACCTACCATAAATGTAGATGTCCGAATTGGATAGCATCTGCAGTCATAACAACTGGGTTGTCCTGTCGTCAGGCAGCCCTTCAGTCGGCCGGATTCCAAAGTCTGGGTCCGGCTTCGGCTGATGTCGCACTTCACCCGACATCATCTCTGTTGGTCTTCGGGTATATAAGCATCAGCCGACGCCATTTTCTTCAGTGTTTCTTGCCCCAGATGCCAGAAGCCCTCTAGAAGGCTAAAAATTTTGGATAGATGCCAATGTTTCCAAAAGATAGAGGTAAACACAAAAATAAGCATGTATGTACATAAATACAAACAAATACACCATGAAAGAAGTCCCCCCACTAGCTAGCTATTAGGAGGGTAAACACCCTAGGAGTACCACAGAGGGGAAGGAGGGAGGGTAATCCTGACTGCAGATGCTATCCAATTCGGACATCTACATTTATGGTAGGTACAAAACTGTACTATGTCCTTCATGGATGCATCTGCAGTCATAACAACTGGGTAGAATACCATAGCCAACTAGGGGAGGAGGATAAAGGTAGATCATGGTGTGTTTAGGATCCCTTGCAGAACAGCAGTGGCAAACCCTGCTCGGGATCTGGAATATAGAGGTAAATTATAATGCTTGGCAAATGTATGCACGGAGGTCCAAGTAGCCGCCTCAATAATGTCTTTGGTAGCCACTCCTCGTAAGAAGGCTGTGGTAGTGGCTGTTGCCCTTGTAGAATGAGGTCTTATGTTCTGTGGAATTTGCTTTCCATGGAAGGAGTAACAGAATCGTATGCAATTTCCTATCCATTTGGAGATTGTCTGCTTGGAAATAGCTTTTCCTTCCCTTCCTGTTGCATAGGCTACAAAAAGTTGGTCAGTCTTTCTGCTATTTTTTGTTCTGTCCAAGTAGTAGCGTAGCTGTCTATGTACATCCAAGGTATGCAGTATTCTTTCCCCTCTGTTTTGTGGGTTGGGAAAGAAGGTAGGTAGGTGGATTGCCTGGTTTAAGGACACTCTGGATACCACCTTAGGCATAAATGTAGGGTTAGTCCTCATGGACACTCTATCTTGGTGGAAGATCAGAAAGGGTTGCACTGCCATTAAGGCCTGTAGTTCTGAAACCCTCCTTGCTGAAGTAATTGCCAGTAGGAAAGCAGTTTTCCATGACAGGTGTTGCAGGTCTGCTGTTGCTGCTGGTTCAAAAGGTGATAGAGTCAATTTTTCTAGCACAAAGTTCAAGTCCCAGGCTGGTAATGGTGGTTTCCTTGGAGGTTTTACATTCTTGATTCCTCTGAGGAACTGCCTGAGCAAAGGGTGTGAAAAACAGGTGGATCAAAGCTGTATTCTGCTGAAATAGCTGATGCATGAATCTTGATGGAGGAATAGGACAGGCCTGAATGAAGTAGTTCGCCAGATACTCCAGAATGTTGGGCATATCTATGTTTGATACATCTTTACCTCTTTCTGAGCTCCAAATGACAAACCTTTTCCATTTCCCAGCATAGTTTCTTCTTGTTGAAGGTCTGCGTGCTTCAAGAATAATGTCTTTAACTCTTTGTGAAAGCTGTGGATTAGCAGCTGCTATGTGATGTTCCATGCAGTCAGTTGTAACGTTTTAGGTTTGGATGCATGGTGCTGTAGTTGTTCTGAGTTAGCATCAAAGGCATCAGGGTATTGGCCACATATTGTTCCGAGACATGCTCCTCAGCAGTGGGTACCAATGTTGTCTTGGCCAGTTTGGAGCTATCAGGATTATCCTTGGACGTTCCTCCTTGATTTTTAGTAATACTTTGTGTATCAAGGGAAGAGGTGGGAATGCATATGCTGTTAGTCCTTTCCAGCTGAAGGAGAGCGAATCCACTTTCCATGCTAGTGGGTGGAATGTCCTTGTGCAGAATTCTTTGAGCCGGTGCTTCAGAGGTGCTGCGAATAGATCTATCTCAGGCATTCCCCATTTCTTCGAGATGGTCTTGAAGATGTCCGGTGCAGCTGCCATTCGTGGACATCCGATGTAGTCCTGCTTAACATATCTGCTAGAGAGTTTTCTTTTCCTGGTACAAATATTGCCTGTAACTGGATGTTGTAGCTGAGTGCCAGGGTCCACAGCTCCAAAGTCATTCTGCATAGGGGTAGGAATGAGTGCCTCCCTGTTTGTTGATGTACCACATGACTGTGGTGTTGTCTGTCCTTATCATCAACTGGCCTTCCTTGAGAAATGGTCTGAACTTTTGGATTGCCAGTTTTACTGCCAGCATTTCTTTTAGGTTGATGTGCAGGTGAAGTTGGTCCTGTGTCCACAATCCTTGCACGCATTTGTCTAGCATATGTGCCCCCCATCCCAGGTCTGAAGCATCTGTTGTGATGGTCTGGCTTGCTTGACCTTTGCGAAAGGGCAGGCCTGGGTTTGACTGGCATGCGTGAGCCCACCATAGGAACTCCTGTTTTAAGCATGGTATTAGTGGGATTTCCGTTTCTAGGCTGTGTCTGTGTTGGGACCATAAATTCTTTAGGTACCACTGAAGCTTTCTCATATGTAGTCTGGCAAATGGAACCAAGATTATGCATGATGCCATGAAACCCAAGGCCTGCAGTACCTTTCTTGCTGTTAACTTGTTCAGATTTGTTAGTGCCAAGAAGTAAAGAGGGAGTTCTTTTTGTTTTTCTGTAGTTAGGAATGCCATTTGTCTTACTGTGTCCAATTCCGCTCCCAGGAAAGTCCTTGTCTGGGATGGTATCAGCCTTGACTTTTGTAAATTGACTGTGTATCCCAGTGCTTGAAGCAAGTAAATGACCCTTTGTAAATCTGTTGTCAGCTTGCTGTTGTTGTCCCCTTGTATCAGACAGTCGTCCAGGTATGGATAAATTTGAATTCCCTGTAGTCTGCAATGGGCGATTACTGATGCCAGGCATTTTGTGAATACTCTGGCAGTAGATAAGCCAAAGGGCAATGCTGAGAATTGATAGTGCTCTGATCCTGCAAGAAATCTGAGGTATCTTCTGCAGATAGGTCGAATGGGGACGTGCAGGTATGCCTCCTTGAGATCTAGA
Organism: Protopterus annectens; assembly: GCF_019279795.1. Taxonomy (NCBI): domain Eukaryota; kingdom Metazoa; phylum Chordata; order Ceratodontiformes; family Protopteridae; genus Protopterus; species Protopterus annectens. The sequence goes on along the minus strand of NC_056748.1, from coordinate 842,499,225 downwards.
GTTACCAGCCAACACTCCTTGCCCAGCATGGGAAGAAGTTGCTGTAGGGTCAGCATTTTGAATTTTGGGACAATGATGTAAGTATTTAGGGTAGACAGGTCTAGAATTGGTCTCCAACTTTTTTCCTTTCTTGGAACTAGGAATAGTCTGGAGTAGAACCCCTTTCCTTGCTCTGCTGTTGGCACTTTTTCCACAGCTCTCATGTTTGCTAATTCCATTATCTGTTGTAGAGCCTCTGTTTTTTGTTTTGGAGGTAGGTTTGGCATTCCTCTTTGACTGGTAAAGTGTGGAAGTGGAACCGTAACCTTGATCTATGGTTCGTAAAATCCACTTGTCCTTTGTTATGTGGTGCCAGTTTTTTGAAAATAAGGTTAGCTTTCCGCCTAGAGGAGCTGCTATTTGTTCCCTGGTTGGCGGATTTAGGTTTAAGTCACTGTGGCTGTGTTGATGTAGAGGCAGGTGTTGATTCTGTGCCTCTGTTGTTACCTTGCCACTGTCGTCCTCTGTAAGCACCTCCTCTGGATTGGTTTCTGCCTCTGGAACGTCTATTCCTGCCCCTTTGAGGTCTTGTGGAGTCAGGAAAGGACCAATTTTTGGCAGGCCAGTTCCTGCTAAACCTTGGCGGTTGAACCTGCAAGAATTCTTTAACTGTCTGGACTGATTTAGCCTTTTCTTCCATTTTCTTCATAACCTGCTGGGCAGGTGTACCAAACAAACTTGATTTATCCATAGGAGCATCAAGCAACTTAGATTTAACATGATCCGGTAAAGCTTGCTCCTTTAGCCATGCATGCCTTCTAATTACTGTGCCAGTCATGGCTGATCTAAATGAAGCCTCCAGTGCATCATAGCCACATTTTAAAGAATGGTTACTAACCTGCTGTATGTTATTTACCATTTCTAATACATAATTCTTATCAAGAGATTCATCAGTGGTTAGCTTTTTAGTTAACTGATCAAGCATAAACTCTTGGTATTGTATCATGTGAAACTGACAATTTAAAGCTCTAGCTGAAAGAGTGGCTGAAGTGTAAACCTTTTTACCCCATCTGTCTAATGACCTTGCTTCCCTTTCAGAAGGAACAGGGTTTTAGCTATGGTCGCTGCTACTGCCTTGGGACCCTGGGATATAGTTTCGGGGCTGCAAGAGGGGCCTTGTAGAGGTGGTGATGAGTATCTGGCACCCTGTAAAATCTGTCTGGTTTGGCAGGGGCTGGGGGTAAAGAATCTGTAGCGGAGCAGGCATCATTGAAAGCATCATCCACCACAGAGAGAACAGGAGGGATAGCTAAGGGCCTGTGCTGTGGTAGGTGCAAAAAGGTCCTAAGTCTTTTCCTGGAGTCTGAAAAAACCTGTTGCTGCCATTGGAACTGTTCTCGCATGGCATGCAAGGTTTCCCCAAAGGAGAATTCTTCTGGAGGGGAAGCAGCTGGAATGGATTCTTCAGCATCAGAATCTTCAAAATTGGAGAAAGGAGCCTCTGGCTGTTCAGTTATGTCTGATTCATCAGCAGAATCATCAGAGGACACTGGCTCAGGGGGCTCTGCCCTAGGTCTCTTTTCTGGGGGCTGAGAGGCCCTGTCTGGGTGAGATTGAGATCCTCTAATTAATGAAATTAAATCTTCTGCCAAGGTAAGCATTTGAGAACTGGCAGAGGGCCTGGTGGAAGGGGGTTTAACAGGCACTGTTTTAGTAGTCTTGGCTGCTTTAGCCCTGGCGAAGGCCTTAATGGACATGGCTGCTGGAGGCCTAGCAGCACCACGTGCTGGGGTAGAGACATCCAAGGGAATGGTGTCTGATAAATCAGTGGTAAGCACCGTAGTGGGTAAAATTTCTGAGGCCGATTCAAGAGTGTTAGCAGGGACCTCAGTTGTAGTGATAGTTTCAGGTGTAGTTTGATCAGTTTTTTCGGTTTCGGCCGAAACCGAGACACTCGCGATTTGCTTAACCATGGTTTCGGCCGAAACCGCGGACCGCGAGTGTCGGTCTTTTTCTTTGCGTTTTTTGGCAGAATGCGAAGTCGCAGGGTCCGACGGCATAATGCACACAAAGTCAGGACCGCAAAACTGTTCTGCAAACTCTGACCGACGCCTAAGCGTTCGTCGGTTGAAAGAAGCACAGGACGAACAAGCTGCTACGGGGGGGGCTGGGCCTAAACAGGGCAGGCAGTAAGAGTGGAAATCTTTATAAGGTATTTGTTTCCCACAGGTTAAACAATTATTAACTTTTTCTGACATCGGCTGAGGCAAGAAAGAGTCCCCAACGGGGTACTTAGCTTTAGAAGTCTTCGAAGTAGTATTCGGTAGAAGTAATCTCTGGATCCGACCGACCGGCACTTGCGAACAGCTTCTGCTTCGGGCGCCACGCGGCAAGAAAGACTGAAGAAAATGGCGTCGGCTGATGCTTATATACCCGAAGACCAACAGAGATGACGTCGGGTGAAGTGCGACATCAGCCGAAGCCGGACCCGGACTTTGGAATCCGGCCGACTGAAGGGCTGCCTGACGACAGGACAACCCAGTTGTTATGACTGCAGATGCATCCATGAAGGACATCAGAACACCCACTAATAATTTAAACCATCACTCTTCTCGGGCAATTGCTTACTGCTCAAAAGACTAGCAATATATTTAGGTTCAGAACATATTTCAGAATAAATTTTGATAAGACAGAGGAAATGACTCATTTGGAAAAGGTAACCAAAAACACTAGGGAGCCAATGAAATTTTAACCAACAATCCTCCTCAGAAATACCACCAGCAAAACCAAAACTGTGGTAAAAGGCAGTTGAGTGCTTTTGTTCTGAAAAAGGACTTTATCAAAACTGTTACCTCAAACCACTGACTAACTTAAATAATAAATGCTTACAACTAGATAACTGATGAAACAGTGTGCAACCTTGTCATTAAAAACTACCAATAACAGCTAACCAATAAACACCTATTGAAACTAATTGGCTTACTGATAAGCTCTAGCACAAACAACAATAATGTGTATTTGAGTAAATACACTTAGGAGATAGTGCTGCTTGTATCTTAAAACAGGTACAACAAAAGCCTACTCATTAATCTCAGGAAAGGAATGTGCATCTAATCGTAACTGCCACAATAGTTCTTGTTTAGATAAAAAGTCTAAGGACCCACTTGCTCAGATTAGTTAACCTTTTCCAAAATAAAAAATACAAAATTTTTAAAATCTTTACATACTACAAAGTGCTTAAAAAGCACATTGCTGCAATTACCTTTGACAATGTCTGGACAATATTCATAAATGCACTTTCTCAGCCTTCACTCTGTCTTACCCATGTAAAACACATCACAAGAGACACACTGACCTAAGTAAAGAACTGTTCGAGTATTGCAATCAAACCTACCTGGACATTTTATACTTCTGCTGTAATTCATCACCAAAGTACTTATATTGTCGCGTACGTATTGACACTGAATACATCTCCCACATTTGTTCATTTTTTTTAATTTTTAAACACCTTTATTGAATTATCACTTGTGACATAGCCACATTTACATTTATATAAAAATAATCAAACTGTATTAACAAGTTAAAATTAACAATTATGCTTCATATATATTGCTATATATCATATAACCTAAGCAACATTTCATAAATTATTCAATTCCTGACACTGTTTTTAAACAAGAAACATTTTTATTAAACCATCAATTACAACATAAGCAATCACACATTTATATAAATGAAAACAAACCACACCAACACAATCTTAGTTGCAAGCATTTTACATCACAAACCATACTGACACACTCCCAGTTGCAAACATTATATATCAATTATAATCCACCCAATCGTCTTCAAACATTTTATAGCTTATTTATGTCCTGCCTTGTTTTAAACCTCATTCCTCTCCTAAATATATTGTTCCCATAACTCCTACTTTTTTCCTAAGTAGTTTGCTCCTACCTTTTCATAAAGATCTTAATTCCAGTTGTTTTATCTCTGTTACTAGATTCACTACTTCTAATTTAGTTAGCCTTGTCATACTTTGGGGGGGGGGGGTCATTTCTAAGATTCTCTTAATATTTGTCCCTCTCTTAAAACAACTTTGGGACCAAGTCCCAATTTCGTTAACATTTCTTCTATGAAACCTTGTTTCCAATTTTTAGTTAACATAGTTTTAATAGTACTATCTTCATTAGTGATGGTTCAAATAAATGGTTTTTGTAAACAGTCTTCAAAAGTTCTGCTTTTAACACATAACCATGTTTTGTCGAGCAAGATAGGTTTATATATAGTGTTTCTTGCATTAAGATGAAAGCGCTTAACTGTCTTTTACCGCAGTGCTGGTTTTTCTTTGTCAATAAACTAGACTTTTTGAAGGTACCTGCATGACTGGTGATGCTTCGGAGGAGGATTGTTAGTTTAAGTTTGGAAATTCCTGACTATATCCTACATTATTTCTGTTAGATTAGTGGCATGGATGTCTGAGGAACCAGGCAGAGAGGAAGACCTTTGGTGGCCCAAGCCACTTAATGCATCCTCTGTGGAGGGAGGGTGCAAGACACATTGCAGTATCGCCCAGCCTTCAGTGGTTGCACTGGCCCCCACTGCAGTGGGCAGGGACCTTCCTCCTAAGCCAGGGAACAGGAGGTTATAAGGAAGCACACAAGCCTCCCCTCCAGATCAAGGCAGCTATAGCTAGTCTATGGGCAGATGAGAAGAGGGAAGGTGTAATAATTCAAAAGACAAGTATGTTGATCTTCTCCCTACTACTCAACTCTGGTCACTGGGATAATGGAGAGGCTGATAAGGTTTCACAGGCAAAAACAAATGGCTTTGCAGAGTTCTCACCTAGCCCAGGGATACCCAGCTCCTGCCCCTCTAGAATGAATGGACTAACTGGATACAGATAGTACCCATAAAACATGGTCCCTTGGATGTGTTGGTGGGTGGAGACATCTAGTAGAAGAGTTTAGCAGAAAGGCAAAGATCTAATACAACAGTCAATCATTTGCACAGAAATTATCTGCAAAATATGAAATTATTTTGAAATATTCTGACCATTAAGTTGAAGTCATCAGCTGCATGATTGAAAATTTAAACATGTTATAAATGAGGACTGTTTGGTCACATGAAATGGCATTTATAGACACCTATGAGCTATTCAATGAGTACTTATTCAGAAAACCTTTGTTGCTCAGCTGTGGAGTGATACACAGCTGAATGACAAGAGTTTTGGGTGGCATGTAAATTCAGAAGTGTGTGTCCTCAGCGTTTGCAAATAAGGCCCATGCACAACCTCAGTGCATTACTCTGCACACAATCCTACATCATCAACCCCCCTTTTCCCACTTCCTACATGGGGCTGGGGTATCACATCAGCTGTCACCATCTCTCATGATTCAATGCCATTTCTACCTTCTTCGATAGTCATGCCTGATGCCGCAGGTCTTCTCTCATAAAATCATATCCATTCATCTCTTTGCTGGGCATCCTTGAGTCCTCTTGCCTTCTTCCTGTCTGTCCCAAAATCATCTTCAACAGATTAGCTTCTACTTTCCTGCACAAGTGATGGAAACTTCAGAATCTGTTCTCTTTGACTTTCTTTACAACTGGCTACTTGAGCTGCTGCTCTGATATCCTCATTTCTTCATCTGTCACCCAATGAGCATCCTACCACCAGCCTGCGGCATTTCATCTCCATCTTCTCTAGTTTACTCAGCTACTGTCCCTTCACTGCCCAAGTTTCTCTATCAGACCTTAGGGTAACTATTTGAAATGTTCAGTCCTGATAAAGAGGGTCTTGAGACACAAAGATGAAATTGATGGGGAAAAAACAGACTTACGTATGCTAAGTTCTCGGAATCTTCCCTTTTCTTAGTGATACGGCAATCTTAGAGTTAGTACGTGGGCTTGCCTCCCACATGGGGGTTGCTTGCCCCCCAGCAAAAAATAAGTTTAAAGGAGAAGAGCAATGTTTGATATTTGCTGCTCTTTTGCATTTTCAATTTTTTTTATCATGGTAGGACTAAGCATTTCAAGTGCCAGCATTTCAGTAGGGAGCCTACCATAGTACTGGTCAAAACACTGCTTTATTCACCTTACTTTTCAGCTACTTTGGTATTCTTATGTCACACACTACATCAACAAACTGCACTAGCTGGCTGCAGCCTCTCTGATTCTAGTTATAACCTCCTCATTCAGACTTCCCTTCCCTTCAACCAGCCTTTCTGGATACTTAAAGCTGTTAGCTTGTTTCACTATCGTTCATGCTATCTCAGCTTTCAGCTTCTTCTGACCAACTCCATTTGCTGCCATAACTGTCTTATCCATACTCATTTTCAACCCATTTGCCTTCAAGGTTTGCATCCCATTCCCCTATCATTTCCTGAAATTCTTGCTCAGAGTCTGGGCTGTAATGCCATATCATCTGCATACAACAGCTCTGTTCTGTCCCTGCTGACCTGTTTGCTAATGTTGTCCATCACCAGTATGAAAAGCAGTAAGCTCAGAGCTAAACCCTGGTGCACACCCACTTCCACTGAGATCCCCTCTGGGAGTCTGAACACCGTTTGTACTTGTGTCACTGGGTCCTTGTACATAGCCTATACTAATTCTAACAATGTTTTTGAGACTTCAGACCATTGCAGGACTGTCCAAATCAGCTTTCTTGGCACCATGTCATATGCTTTTTCCAAGTCTAGGACTGCCCAGTTGGCTCTTTCCTCATCTCTAGCATCTTCTCAAGTGTCTGTGTCACTGCAAACATTAGGTCGATTGTACTGCATCCTGATCTGTATCTGAACTGTTCATCTCCCATCTTATTTTCTATTCTGCGTAATCATTTATCATTTACTCCAGAATGTTCATGTAGCATGACAGGAGTTTGATACCTTTATACTGTCCACATTGGTGAATGTACCCCTTGGGCTTGTGCAATTGAATGTTGATTCTCCAGGCATTTGGGATATGCTTTTCTTTACATACTACTATGAGCACCCTCAGGAGCCATCTCTCTCCTAAGTCTCCCAACATCTTTATCATATCAGTTGTGGCCTCAGCTGAGCCTGCTTCTTTCCCTGGATTAATTTTCTTAATGCTGTTTTTACCTCTTCTGTGCATGACCCTGCATAGTACATAGGACTGCAATTCACAAATGGCTGTCCTGTGCAAGATCACAATACAGCAGTAGAGAAAAGAAGTAAATGTACATAGCCATTAGCCACAAACATTTAATCCATGGGAAGATGTGAGCAGAGAAACCTGGATTAATACTACTGTAGCCCACTCAACTCAGGTTCTCTGCTCAGGTAGCCAGTTGAGTAAGTAGTTCTGTAATGTGTGAATGAGCATGTAAGCAAGCATTTCGTCGAAGATCACAAACAAATGCTGTATTAAAAACACCACATATTAACAACATAAAAATCTTCAAAGTATTTTAGGCAGCTGCTTATAAAAATGCCAACTTAAATGTTAAATTAATTGTCATGTAATCAAAAATCTATTTAAGTAGTCATGTTTGTATGACTTAGTGCTGATGAAATTCTGTTTAAAGAACAAAAGTGCTTAGCAATATTCAGTCTGGCATGTTATAAAGTTGGCATTTTTTATTCACAGCAGCCTAAAACACTAACGCTTTTTCTATTTCTTTGAAGATGCCTACATTATGTGCTTGTGCAGGTCGGTATGCAGCCCATATGCAAAGCAAATACTTAAAATGCTTAGGTGGCTGCATCCCAGTAATGCATATTAACTGTTAATGCTGTTTGCTGCCATGTAATCTATGCATGATTATGAATTTCTGTGGCCAAGCAGCCTAGCTTTGCATATCTGAGCAATGAAAGCTGCACTTCTCAGCAATACTTTTATGAACACTAGCCTTGGAGTAAATCTACAGAAAGACTGCTTTCAGACTGAAGACCAATGAAAGCATGCCATAACTGAAGCTAAATTCAAAAGACTAATGTAAAGGACCCCTCCCTACAAGTCACATGGCAGGACCTGTGCAATAAGCTCAGGAGGAGAGGAGACAGAACATGTGAAATTATGTAGTCCTTGCACAGCCTACAGAGAATTAATATGCCAAATGCGTCCTCTATCATGTGTGTAGGGGAATGATGACAATGTGTTGCCTACATGGTCTGGTGCGTCACTGTAATGAACAGTGATGAACTGTCAAAACTGCAAAGGAACCAAATCCAAAGGGTGCATTGACTGTATAGGACACCAATAATCAAAAGTGAATAGTCAATTCCACAACCAGAACATAGGGCGATTAATATATGAAAATATTCAGATATATATTAATCAGCCTGTATCCTGGTTGTGGAATTGACAGCACACTTTTGATTAAAGCTGCAAAGGAAAGAAGTGACAAAATAAAGAATGGAAGGTCATTTGTAGGAGCACACAAGTATATAGATTGGGGACTGCTGTGACTGAAAGAATCTGCCCATTACTGTCGACGCAGGATCTGGTTCAAACTGGTCATTTGTTTTAAGCCAAAACAAAGTTATTGCTTTAGAAAAGCAGGATTAAGTATTTAAAACAATGAATGGAAAAGTACAGCAATGTATGTAATCCAACAACGTATTTCCATGGTTTTTAAAATTGTGGTCAGCCCCATATATTTAGAAAACAAATATAAAAGCAGAATTAAAATGTCTCTGGCAACAGAATCAAACCTAGCCAGCTTTCAAAATGCACTACACAATTTTTCTGTCATGAAACTCTTGAGCTTCCTCTAATAAGCTTCAAGAGAAGAGCATCTACCACAGAAGGTTACCTCATACCATTAACGTGGGATCTGGTTAATGTGGTACCTGGTTAACGTGGTACCTTGAACTAACCGTGTAGAAAGCTAGGAATGAAGCCAGCTTAGGCACAGCTTCTGTTAGACAATGATCCTAGAAAGTTGTAACAAGAAACAGAAGCATTTTTCAGATATAACAGATCACTTTCAGTGTCCTTCACATGTTTTATTTTTCAAAGCAAGGCAATATATAGCAAAGTGTTGAAAATAGGAGTTTGGTCGGATGATAATTTGGCAACTAGTAGATCCTGTATGTTTGAAGGATGATGTTATGAATTTTCTTTGCTGATTCATAATATTCCTCGTGGTTTAGTCTTTACAGAAGTCTGATGCTTCCCAGCTGACCTTTCAGAGCCCTTTTGTGTGTCTAACAACTGTAATTATAAACATAATTATACAATCTACATTATTTTTACTCATTTTTATTTCCTTCCAACCAAGTCACTGAACTTATCTTAGTCGTTTCACTATAAATTGTACTCGGAATCCATCTGGCTAATTTCCTCACAGACCGCAGCCCCACAAACCAGAAAATCTTTGTGTAAATGAACCAGAAAGTGGATGGAGAGGCAATCAGAGCATTTCTTTACAAGTTTTTATTATTAAATAATGGTCATTTTATATGTGCAAGCAATTTTTATGGTAATCTTAATGCCTTTGGTCTGGACTATCAGCCTGAAAAGGATCTTTTAAACTGTGTCTCTCTCAGTTCCACAATGAATTATCAAACTACACCCAGAAAAAGCTACTACCACAGGAACACAAGTCATGTGCAAAGCTCAAACTCCACACACAATGAATCTCCAAGCACAAAAAAAAATAAAAAGCAGCTACACAGAATATCCATTATACAAAGCACCAGCACTCAGAATATCTCCCAAGGCATAAAAAAACAAAAACATGTTTATTGAAGGAGGGCAAGGCCTTCTCTATCTCCTAAGTGGAAAGAGCAAATCCACCACATGCCTGAAGATATAAAATGACAGCTCCCATGAGGCACAAACACCAACAAGGGAAGGGAGAAATACCTTAATGTAAGGAATCACTGCTACCACATGATCAGAAGTCATACTGCCAACACACAGTCAAGTCACTACCTGCTCCAATCATACAGAATACAACAAAACACAAGCAAAACCTAACATGCACTGCAACTGACTACACCATTTCACCCAGAAAGTACTGAAAGATACCCGCAGTCAGTATTCTGCCCATTCAATGTTTGTGCACTACCAGTAACGTCAAACTGTAATCCATTATGAATAGAGTTATAATAGACAGTTTATCTGTTTTTTTTTTAATTCTTCCCACAGCTTGTCAGATTAATGGCATTTTTATGGAAAGTGTTTTTCATAAGTTAAGATGTATGGCTAGGGGGCAGTCGCACGGACAGTTATCACCTCTGTCCTCATCCCTATACCTTAGGAAATACCTTTTCCATAACACTGGGAAAAAGCTATGTATTTATGAACATGTAATATTTCTTTAAGTTGGCGAATCTTTTATTGTTAAGGCAATCACATGATTGTCCTAATTTATTATATAAATGAATGATAAGTGTATTCTGAATGGTTCTGAAGAAGTCTGATGACAAAAGTGCTTGAGCATTCTTTTTTATTAAAAGTGTCTTTTGGGTTTTAAAGCTTGTGTTTTCTACTGGCCTTATTGGATACACTACCTTGGTGTTTTATTTGGTTTTTCCATAACACCATTATTAAAGACACTCATACAAACTTCACATAATCATGCACAACACTCAACTTATTCCCTTCCGTAGCCCTCACTGTAACCCTGACCTGCACACAACCATGTACTCACTCTCACCCCTAATGATGAAACTTTTGGTATATCAAAATCTTCTGGCATAAAATCACAATCCCACACTTATCAGAACGGCAAGCACTCGCACTTCCTCCTTTCAACATCTCCAAAACTTGACAAAGTGCTTTCAATCTCCACAACAATGCACACTATTGAATAGTCATCTTCTCAACAAAGTGAACTGCAGCTATCTCTCTCTCTCTCTCTATATATATATATATATATATATATATATATATATATATATGTATATAGGTTTAAAACCCAAAAGACACTTTTAATAAAAAAAGAATTGAGAAGTGACCTTCTCACTAATTGTTTTAGTTTGTTGTTTAACATATATATATATATATATATATATATATATATATATATATATATACATACACACACACACACACACACACACACACACACACACACACACGCACACACACACAATTATATCATCAAACAATGAATGCTCTTATGAGCAAACTTATTTTTTCCAAGGAAACAATCCTCTGTATCCCCAACATCCCCTGCTAATTATATATACCATCTCCAAGATTGCAAATGATCTTACCCCACTGCAATGCAATGTTGTACAATATGGATGTGGCACACATTCCATCGTAAAAAACACGCATATGGGTGCTCACTCTAACATCTATAAGCCGTCATAAACACAAACACTTGGTGACACAATTGTGGAGAAAAGTAAAAATACAAAAAATGTGAATCATTGCTAGTGGTATGACAAAGCACCATGAATGTTCTTCTCATAGGCTCATAGATAACTACTAGGCTAACTGCCCTGGTGGACCATTTTAAGCCTATCCAATTACCCCATGTGAGAATCAAACCTTGCACCTTGTGTTTATAAGACAAACACCTTAACCATTATGCCAACCCTTCTATGAGAAAATGCAATTACAATCGACTAGGTACAACTCATTCAGTTGTGATCGATGATTAGTATCACCACCTACCTTATACTCCTCCACAAACAGGGAGCCATATGACCCACCTATTTAAATGAGAAAAAAAAGATGCTCTCTCTCCCTGAGAAAAAAGGTGATATGACAAATTACTTTAAAATTGTTACAGAGATGTTAAATTCTGAATATTTAAAGATGCAGTCAGAAAAGATCAACAGTATCTAAACAGAGAAAATACAAGTGCAACTATAGTATCTAAAGAAATTGATATAAAGCGTTAAAAGCCTAAGTCCTTAGTCAATGTTTATCAAAAGACGCCAATAAGAAACAATGGAGCATATGAAAATAGTAGGTAGAAAGCAGAATACTGAAATGCAGGACTGCTATTTAATGAAGATTTTGGAAGTTGCAATGTTAAACTTCTAACCTACTGGGATATGAGACACTTTACTGCTATTATACCATGCACATAATTTCTATTTCAAGACTGATCCTGTCAATGAACTTGAGATAACTGAAAAAATAAATATATAAAGCATATCCCAAAAGTCTAGGGATATTGTATACAAGATTCTAAATCTAGTGTAAATAAGCTCTTACTCACATGGGATCTTGGTTCTCTACCCTGCCAACATTTGAGAAACCAGGACAGGACAGGAGAGACACCGTTCAATAATAACAGAATTAAATTATTATACAGTTCTGAGCACAAAACATTATAAAAGAATTAACTCTCACTATCCCACCAGAGTGCTGAGTCCTAATTAGTATTCACTACACATGCGCACACACAGTCAGACATGCATGTTGTTCAAGCCTGCAAAGCCAATGCAACTGGGCAACAACAAACTACAAGTTTTTGAGCTTAAGAGCAGAGGACATAGATTTTGCCTGCTAAAAGTAAGTGTAAGTGATTAAGCTGAATATTACATGGAGTTAGTGTAAATAAAGGTATAAAGGTGAATCACAGTGGTCATTCAAGGGGGTGAGGATGCAGTGCTTTTAATTTCTTGTTGCACAACACTTCATCTCAACAATAGCACTGGCAAAAAAAAGACCAACTTATTTCCAGGCTAGCCTGTCCTTTCAGCTGTGCCTCTGATTTGTGCATCAGCTGCCAATCAGCATTCTTATTTTATGACAGATGTGAAACTTTTGTACATGCCAGTCTCTACAAGACGAGAGTGTTTAGGCTAGAAGTCAGGCAGTCTAAGAAAGGCAGCCACTAGATTAGAAAACTCTCTTTAAAAACTTCAGTCAGTTCATTGGGTCTGTGCATTGTTATACAGAGAAGTCATCAAACAATGCGGGAAAGGTGCTGTCAACCAAGGAAAAGTTCAGCAATAAATCCAGGATAAAAATAAATAAAAAATACAGTCCATCAAGCACAGGGCTGAATGTAAGTGCTTATTCTTCAGTGGCAGGGTTTTGATAGATATGACAGGTACGGCCGCACGGTGGTATAGAACACAAGAAATACTGTTGTACATACAGCACTTTTACTTATTTTTCCCACCTTCTCAAGCATTTTTCTGCTACTTTACTGCTGTACTGCATTATATTTTGAAACAAAAAAAATCAGTGATGAAAGGAACGTGTTCTGCAGCCTTGCTATGGTTTCTACTGGTTGCTCCCTCATCTAAGACAAAAGTATGGATTTACAGGAATGAATAGGAAATTATATCTTCTGGTTTAAAAATAATATTTGCAATGTTGTGGACATTGTGAGACAGAGCTCCCATTATACCACGCTCCAGCCTGACTAGAAGGTATTCTGTTTGCGGTCATGCTTTCTTTGAAATACAGATGCATTTTGTGTGTGTGTGTGTGTCTGTGTGTGTGTGTGTGTGTGTCTGTGTGTGTGTGTGTGTGTGCGTGTGTGCGTGTGTGCATGTGTGTGCGTGTGTGTGTGTGTGTGTGTGTGTGTGTGTGTGTGTGTGTGTGTGTGTGTGTGCGTGTGCGTGTGCGTGTGTGTGTGTGTGTGTGCATGAGTGAAAAAGACCATGAAAAGCAACTAACTCTATACAAACGGTGCAGTAATTTGAGTTTCTCTTTAAATATTCTATGGCTGTGAATTCAAGGAAGGGTACCTCACTGGGTGTGTACATTTTCATCACTACCTTTAATTACAACTCATGGATTTGCATGTTTCACAAAGTTCCTGTACATCTATAAATGGTAATGGTGAAAAATAAGCATAGCAAAGCCCAGTGGCAAAACACTGCCATCTAAGGATAAGCAGGAGCCATAAATATCAGTCCTTGGGTTAAAGGATTGCACATTGGTTTAACAGAATTATTTAAACTATGTATGGATTCATTTCAGAATCTCGAAATTCCAAAACATTGAATTTCATATGATAGAGACCATATGACCGATGTTTTGGAATATCAAAATTCCAAAACAAATCCAAAAAAAAAAAAGATTTAAATGTTTCTGCAGGAGGGGCAAACCCCCCACACCCCCATTACTTAAATATTCCAACTCTGAGATCGCAATACAGTGAGGAAAAGGGAAATCTCCCATTCTGCGCTGTATGCAGATCTCCGTTCACAATGTCAGGATACCAAAAGTTTGATCATATGGTCTCGGCCATATGAAATTCGATCTTTCAGGATTTTGGCATTGTGAAGTGTTCCTACTAAGTATACATACAAAAAAGCAAACATTTACTCAATTAATGATTAGTTACACTGATTTGATTCTAATAGTAGAATATGTTACCTTATATTTAACTTTAGTACATATCCTCCTATCATTCTCATTAAACAAATTACACAAATCATCTTCAACAAGCTTACTGAATGCTTCAACCAGGGGGTGAGAATTGGGTGCATATAAGCTGGGCCTCTTGAACAAGGAAACACATTCATCAGTTGTCCCTCCAAATTCCAATTTTAACATGACATTTCTACTAAACATTTTAATGTAGATCTGTACTAAAGTTAAATATAATTAAAGTTTTAATGAACGGAGGGCCCTCAGGAGGTTACAGGAAGATAACATTATTATCAGGCCAGCTGATAAGGGTGGGCCTGTTGTGATTATGGACAGGGATGCTTATCGGATTTCTATGACAACTATGTTGAGTGATATATGTTTCTATTCGGTTATTGGATTCGATGAAGTGCAAGTTTTGATTAGTAGAATTGCGAATATGGTAGATGATATGCTAAAAAGTAATCTGTTAACCCCAGACTTATATACATTTTTGAGAGCTGAACATCCGGTATTGCCTATAATACAAGAATGACCTAAAATTTACAAGAATGGCAGAAATCCCCTTATGAGACCTATTGTTTCTGGTAGGGGGTTGTGCACAGAGCCCTTCTCCTTGTATGTAGAAAAGTACCTTAGACCTATTCTCGATCGCAACACAGTGGTTCTTAGGGATACCAAACAGTTTCTTGTAGATTTATATAGTTTTACTAGTACATTTGAGGCAGATATGGATCCTGTGTTCATTACATTAGATGGTCTGTCTCTCTTTACCATTATACCCAATGTGGTGAGTATTGAAGCTATTAAAAACTATTTGAACAGGAATAGTGATTATGGGAAAAGGCATATAGATATGATCTGCTTGTTTTTAGAGGTCATATTGGATAATAACATGTTCCTGTTTGATGGGAGTATATATTTACAAAGGTATGGTATAGCTATGGGCACCTCGTGTGCCAATAGCTATGTCACTATGTGCTTAGCTTTATGGGAAGAAGACATTCTCTTCCCAATGGATGCCTTTAAGAAGTTTATCCCTTTTTACTGTTGCTTTGTAGACGACCTTTTTTGATT
The DNA here is from genome assembly GCF_019279795.1 of Protopterus annectens. Taxonomy (NCBI): domain Eukaryota; kingdom Metazoa; phylum Chordata; order Ceratodontiformes; family Protopteridae; genus Protopterus; species Protopterus annectens. Next base: position 842,483,904 of record NC_056748.1, on the reverse strand, counting down.
TGGATTGGTGAGCTAAATGAATTACAGTTTTTTGTTGATAGCATTAACAACATGACACACTATCTAAAGTTTACATCAGTATCATCCAGTTATAGGATTGAGTACCTTGATGTATATGAGAGAAAACACTATACCGGGTACCACACAATAACATCTTTATTTAAACAAAGTAAAAAGGAGAGGTGAGCGCTTTCGCAACCTTCGTTGCTTCATCAGACAAAGAATTAACTGTTCAACTGCTTGTTTTATATCACTCTCAGTCAAAAAAATTTAATTTCTTAAAGCTAGATGCCTTCAACACGATTAATTTTTTGCATAAAAATATATATATATACATATATTTCTTTCATTATATATTTTGTATTATGCATTTTTTTATATATATTACATATATACATTTTTATGAGATTATTTAATTGTTTTAAATTAGATATGCATAAATATGAATATACTATGCATTTTTATTTATATGCATTTTTTATATATATGCATTTTTAATGAGATTATTTAACTGTTTTAAATTAGATATGCATAAATATGAGCATGCTTTACATTTTTGTGTATATATATTTTATATGCGTATTTTAAAATATTCTTGTCATATATGCCTTTAAATTTTCAAAAGTTGTATGATGTCACTAATTGGAAAAAATTTTTTTGACTGAGAGTGATATAAAACAAGCAGTTGAACAGTTAATTCTTTGTCTGATGAAGCAATGAAGGTTGCAAAAGCGCTCACCTCTCCTTTTTACTTTGTTTAAATAAAGACGTTATTGTGTGGTACCCGGTATAGTGTTTTCTCTGATATACATCTCTTTTTATATACTGGGTTTTACCTGTAAGCCGTTTTGCTTTTCGTTTATTACCTTGATGTATACTTTGTGAAACTGGATAATGGTCTCATCAATATGGGGGTATATAGAAAAGGTTGTTATAGGAACATGTTGCTACACAGACGCAGCATGCACCCCCACTATGTTTTTAAAAGCGTGATTAAAGGGCAAGGGATGAGGGTATCCCGACTTAATGCCTCTAAAGTTGGATATCAACATGAATTATCAGGTCTAAGAGAGAGATTTGGAGAGCGAGGGTATAGGGAGATAGAAATTAATGAAGGGCTGCGAGATTTGGATAACCTTAGCGGGGGGAGAGCTAGCCCATACTATTCTGATAGGAATGGTTACAATAGCCAAGCTATGAATGTTGCACAGTCTACAGGTATGAAAATACTGATGTTTTATATTGTAGATAACAAGCATATCTTTGGGGTGATCACTAATAATTGGGGGAGTCTAACAGCTGACCCTGACATTAAAAGTATATTGGAGTGAATATCCGAGATTTAGATATAAAAATAAACGGAACTTAAAAAGAATCCTTTGTCAACCTATAGACAGACCTGACCCGGTGAGGTTGGAGGAGCTAGGTACACGTCCGTGTGAACATTAATTTTTATAATTATCTGGACAGTAGTGAAGAGTTCATACATCCAGATACAGGTTGAGGCTAAATTTTTAAATCTGTGGCCGACTGTGGGACACAACACGTGGTGTACCTTGCTGTTTGTGATACCTGTCGGTCATTCTATGTAGGGAAGACTGACAGGTCTCTTATAACTAGAATAAGGGAACATGTTTACAGTATTAGGACAGGGTCACTCAACAATGCACTTGCTAAGCATGTGCTAGCGCTAGGGAATGACCATATTTTCAAGTTTATGGTTATAGACAGTATACAACCCCATATTCAGGGAGGTGACATTAGGAAACACACCGAAGGTAGGGAAGTAGAATGGATTATAAGACTTAGAGCAGATAGAAATAGAAGCCTCAGTGAGAGAGCCTCATTAAAACCAGTTTTAAAATCAAGGAGGCTGCACATCAGATAAATATAGGAAGCAATATTCAGATGGATATATAGTGTTATCTATACTCCATTATACACTCTACATATAGTTCTTATATATTTTTTTATATATAGCACCCTCATATTTGGACTTCTGTTATATATAAAAATATCATTAGTTTTATATATGAGATGTTATTTTTTATATGAGGAAATTATTAGTTGCATTACTTTAATGAGTCATTAAGTTTTATCAATGGAATTTTGATTAACATCTTAATGTGACTGGAAGCTGTTTTAACTGTGCAATGTTTGATTGGCTGTAGGAAAGCATTTGAATGTGAAGTTATTTGATGCCTGTTTGCTTGTTTATGGTCTGAAGAAGCTTTAAGCGAAAGTGCTTACCAGTGTGCACAATAAACGTCTTTGGTCTGTTTTAATAACTTTGACAACTGGATCGTTACTCTGCATAGTTGTCTCTACTACTTCGATACTTGTGGGATTATATTGTATCATATTTTATTGCAGTGAGACTTTCATATTAAGGAGCAGCCTTTGGTTATATATTTTATTTATAGTATCTAAGTATATCTGTGGGATTATAGAGTAAAGGCAATGCATTTCAGGATTTTGAATAGACATTGCTCAATCCCTGCTTTTGCAAGGGAATTCATTGCAGATATGAATTTTACACTGCAAATAATACTGGTAAAGTGCATTTTGCATCTGATGACTATGAAACTTTCTTGTATTATGTTACTTGTTTATAACTGTGTTATAAGACTACTAGTACAGTTTAGAGAATAAAGTGGCAAGGTGTAATTAAGTGACATCCTGCAGTTCAGAGGTTTGATTCCTACATCCCTTACTTACATGATGCTTAAATTTTGAGCAAGTCCCATTACCAGTCCAGAGTCCCAGGTCAAACTTGAAAGCCACTTGTGCATTTCCTAAATAAAAACAAGAGTACTGTCCTCTGTTATTGCGCTTGCTTGCCAAGAAGTATAAAACATTAAATTAACAAGTTCATGTAAAAGTGAGAGGAAAAAATTAAAGGCACATATTCAAAAATAGTTAAACTGATATCTGGCAATAATTCAGTAATAAATTATATATTAAACATGACTCACCATTTAACCAGTATTTTTGCACTCCCAAATAGCATCTCTGATTGTTACATTATGCCTTAAAACTGAGCTTTCAAGATCATTATATCCTCACCAAAATTTATCACTAGTATCTCCATCTCATAGGTTCATAGGATGATACTAGGCTATTGGCCCAGAGGCCCTTATAAGCCTACCCAAGAATTTCACCCATGTTCCCTCAATGTCAGCACCTGTTTCCTCCTGTCCAGCAGGGACAAAGGTGGTATCCCAGGGGTGTGGTTTCTGTTTCCCATCTAGTCATCCAGGTTCCTCTTAAAGAGGGCTAGAGAGGTACTCTGCTTGACACGGAGAGGGAGGCTATTCCACAGATGGGGAAGTCTTTGGGACACAAATCTATCCTGCCAACCAGTTAATGTTACAGACCAGATTAAGGCCTTGCATTTGGGTTGCGTGAGTGGATTTTGACTTACAGATATGCAACAACTCTGTCAAGGCTGGGTTTGAGATAGCCTTGTATGCCGGAGACACTGATACTGCAGTAAACAAGTTTGAGAGGCACTAGGGCTATGCTGTTAATTATCAAACCAGCTAACTCCAAATTTTAGAAAAGCCCCGGTAAAAATGTGATGCAGCCCAAACCCAAACAAGTACTTCCGTTAACTACTTCAGGCTTCTGTCAATATCAGCTTTGCACAAAAACTGTCAATTAAATTTGAGTTCACTATCACTTTCTAAAGAAATACCACTGGTTATCTGTGACTGAAAGAGCTCTCATACTACTCCGCACATTGCTATTCAAGACATGTAATCCACAATGTCTATTACTATCTTCCAAACTAATGGTCAGTATGCCTACTTACTCCTTAAAAGGCGATATTGAATTTACTGCTTCATTAAAAAGCCCCCTTTTGGACTTGCTACTGTAGAGAAACAAAGTGCTCTCAACAATGGGTCCAGCCAGTTGGAAACAGTTCCCAATCATTATTAAGAGCCATGAAATATAAGGACAGTTTATACTATGTTAGGAGAGCCTGTATTTGTTCAAGTTGAATACAAATACTTTGGGGACAATGCCTAGTACATATTAAGTTACAGTTACTTTTGAGACTGAAGCTCTATGCTACTAATTCAAATGCAATGCAAGACATACAAAAAGCCTAATTGTAAATATGTACCTATAATGCATCTGAGTTGTAATCCGGCATGTAGGTAGTTGTACGTCTTGTAAAACTCAAATATAGGCTGTTTTTTTACTGTACAGAACATTCTATGCTGATTATTTGGTGTACCTCTGTAACATGCTAACCAACTAATTGTATAACTTTCTGTCAGAGCAGGAATTAAGGTGAAGCAAAGGGGGTGGATTCCCCAGGTGCAAGCAGATGAGGGCATTATTAGTGCTAATGGGGCAGAACTGCAGTACCAGCATTCATTTTTGAAGGTGCAAGGATATTAGACCTCCATACATGAACATCAGTACTATATTTGTGCTTGCAGTGTAGTGCGCTAGTAACTGTAGTAAAAGCATCTTGATTCAGTTACAGAAGATATATATTTTTTTTTTTTTTTGGTTCTCAACTTTGGGTTGAGGGGAAACCAGTCTGGGTATCAGATGCACTAGAATGATACAGCTGTCATAGGGCTCTTCCTCATGCCTTATAAGGGCATGTGTACCAGTCTATCTAACTGCTTAAACTGAGCTACAAAAAGAATAACTGGCCAAGGCAGGCTTTCAGCAACAGAACAGTTTTGTTTAAAAGTAGTAAAAAGAGAGACTACTGCTGACCTATTAACTGAGTAGAAGCGCATCAACATTTAACCTTTATGATTTTGATCTTCTACTACTGTTGTACTATTCTCATACCTCTGGTCATGATTCGGCAACCTCTAGTGTCTCACCAAAAATCTCTTAAATCATGGTGCCAATGCTAGTTTCCCTTACAAGCACAATGCTAGTTTCCATTATAAGCAAGCAGAGATTACCTGTAAGAAGGCCATTATCCACAAAATGTAATGACAGTTCTTGCAGTCTTACTGAACTGTTCCTGTTTCTCAAGCATTATTTTCCTTATTATTAATCTACTTGCACCGGTTCTTTGTATGACGATTACAGAACGCAGCACTGTGATTTGCTGCTGTGCGTTTTGTCAAGTTAATTTTTTGCACTTGCACAATGCCTAGAGGAAAGTGCTTTAATTTATATTTACATTCTAAACAACATATTGTTTTTCACAGCTGGTTATGCATATATAAATAGTACATTAGTCTCAGAGTTGTAACAAATATTAAAATTTCTGTGTTGGCAACAACCCCAGACAATAAGTCTACAGTTAATGTACATTTCTATGATAATCTAAAGGAAATGGTTTGTATATCAAAAAACTATCTGACCCACCATATGAGGCACACCATCTTTTCTTTCATTTAGTCGAGAACTACTGGATATATCCTGAAGCATTAGCAACTCCACTAATATCACGCATGTTTCTAGACTAAACTGCATCTCCAAATCAGAGGTAACATTTCTCTCCCAGAAACAAGCAGACCGCCCTGTGCTGGTGAGAGTGGAGCCAACACCTCCACTGGACGATTGTAAGTATCTTAGGCTTTGTTCACAAGTAAACATAGAGGGGATCAGAAGATTGACCATTAGAAGGGCATAGCAACACCATTTTTTTAGGTACTGTACTGTAGTGATAATAAGAAGATGGAGTCGTATAATAAAACTCTCATTTTACTCATCAGATCATCCCTATCCTCATCTATGATTATTAGTAGAGACTGGAAGGATGAGCTCAGATATAAACAACAGAAATTAAATTATTTCATGGTAGTTGGGCTCACAGTCTCTGGTAAAGTGAGGCACTCTGAAGTACTGGAGGATCTTGGGATGCAGTCACTGCCCCAGCATGCCCAGATTAATCAGCTCAGGAGGTTTGGGCAACTTTCTGAAGATAGCTTAAGGGTGTCTCCTCCAGGGGCACCACCACTACACTTCTAGCCAGTGGTATAGCTAGGGTAGGGCAAAGGGAGCAGACTCTCTGGCTGCAAAGGGTTAAGGGGTTGCAATTGTCAGATGCCATACTGATCTAAGCTGTCTTCCATGTATTACAATCATATAGAAATAATGCTGGTATTACATTTGCAGTCAGAGTGAAGTACTTTAGCGCTAGTATGTGACATAAACTGTAGAAGCTTCTTGTTACAAATGTAGCAAGCAGTTTGCTACAAATCTGTATGTAAAGACTTTTTTTTTTTTTTTTTTTTAGCTTAGATAGTGAAGAGTGGACCTGGATAGTTCCTTAGGTAAGGAGTGCCAGATCAGGGGGCTGACCTTTTAAAGCTCCTCAGTTTGCAGGTGTGGAATAGCTAGACAGGTCTGTGTGGAGTCTGCTTCACACTCTGTAATTAATCACTTCAGTACATATTACACATCAGTCACTTGAGTCTAAGACAAAACTATTGAACCAAGATGAAACCTTCACATCTGCAAGCAGGACACGTTTTGAATTTTATATACAGCTTGATTTACTTTCCAGGAAAATTAAACACATCCATAATGAGCTGTACTCTCACTTTGAATGCATTTAACTTAATGCTAAACGCTCTTGACCAAGACTTGGCTACCCAATTTAACTCTTTTCATTGAATCCATTTCCAAATTAACGTCATCTTTCACTAACACCACTACATTCTCCAAAACTCTGTTACCATCCCCAATCATCTCTCTACCCTACTCTGCTACTACTTCCTCATTCCCATCTACTAACTCCCATCCCTCCACTCCTTCTCCTACTCCTACTACTTCATCAGCTTCATCTGCCCCTAATTCTCCCTCTTCACACTCCTTTTTTCTCATTTAAACCTATACCCACTTCTACTATAAAGAAACCCCTTATGAAACTGAAGCCATGCACCAATACTCCTGATAACATCCCTTCTTACTTTCTTAGCAAAGCTGCTGAAGCAATCGTTTACCCTATTAGCATTTTAATCAACTGCTCTATCCAAGAATGTATAGTACCCCAAGTCTGGAAAAGGGCCTTTATCATACCTCTACATAAAGGTGGCAACAACAACGTTACTAATTTCCGCCCCATCGCTATTCTGTCCCCCATCTCTAAACTCCTAGAAAAGTGTATCCAACTACAACTCCTTCCACATCTCTTAGATAATCACCTACTAACTCCCACACATGGATTCAGACCACATCATAGCACTATGACCGCCCTCCTCTCCTTCCTTGAAACTGTAAATAAAGCCCGCGACTCTGGCCAAATTGTTTCTACCCTACTACTCAACCTCTCTAAGGCCTTTGACACTCTCTCACAGCCTGCTACTAACTAAACTTAACCTATCTCCCTCCTCCTTGAACTGGTTCTCCAGCTACTTATCTAACAGATCTCAAGCAGTCAAATGGAAAAAGGCCACCTCCTCATTTCTAAATACTCCTACTGGGGTACCCCAGGGCTCTATACTGAGTCCCCTTCTCTTCAATATATTTATAAATGATTTCCGCAACTCTATCCCATGCTCAGACATCATCCACTGTTCAAATCTCTGTGTGCATACTGTTTTATGCTTTACTTCTACAATGATTACAGATATTTGGATTTCATTTACAACTTTTATTTCAAATTTTATAGCACAAACACTGATAGACATTTACTAAACCTAAACAAAGCAATAGTTTTACAATGAAAACTGACTTGGCATTAAAACTTCTCTACCTTTGAAACCCACATTCACTGAAACAGCATTAAAGCCACATTCAAAGAAAATTCATCTGGCCAGTGGCGTGGTAAGTTTACCTTTGGGCTGTTTTCAATCATAAGGTCCTTGCACACATTTTTAGACCCATGCAAAAGTTCTTTGATTCACCTTCCTGACTGTATTAATTATACTATATAATAATTAAATTATAGCACTTGTATAATACAGTAAAACTTGTTAGAGTGTGTTTTAAATTTATAGTTCTGAATATTTTTCCTTTAAGCAATGAAACAAATTATATGAACCAATAATGACAACCTGCCCAATTCAGAACATTTCAACCATAAATGGCCACTCAAACGTCTGTCATACAATCCACCAATATCAATCAATATGCAGAATCTCTGCAGAAGTAAAAGTCATCTGAATAATTCCACATTAAAGAGATCTGAAACCAATGAAGAGGTTGTTGCTAGAAAACAACTTTATATTTCAGTGTTCCATTTACAAATTCAGTGCTGTTGTCCTTGAAGAATAAATTGCCTGTGCTACATTAAAATAAATGGTAAGCAGGTAAATTGCAATACGGAATGGGTGGCAAGCTGAAAAACAGGTTCATAGTTATTAGGTGTCTCATCCAAAGGAGGACATACTAAGGACTGCACTTGTTAGAGTGTGTTTTAAAATTTATATTTTTGAACATTTTTCTAGTAAGCAGTGAAACAAAACATATGAACCAGTAATGACAAACTGCCCGGTTCAGAACATTTCAACCATAAAAGGCCGCTCAAACGTCTGTCATTACAATCCACCAATATTGGTCAATATGCACAATCTCTGCAGAAGTAAGTCATCTAAATAATTCAACATTAAAAATATCTCAAACTAATGAAGAGATTGTTGCTATAAAACAACTTCTATTTCAGTATTTCATCTACAAATTCAGTGTCTGTTACCCTTGAAGAATAAATTGCCTATGTTACATTAAAAGAAATGGTAACCTGATGTATTACAATAGGGAATGGGTGACAAGCTAAAAAAAGAGGTTTAAAGTTACTAGGCATCTCATCCAAAGAAGGGAATACTAAGGATTGCAGTACCTAACTCCACCCCTTAAAATACAAATTTACATGCTGTGGGAGTTGAAGCTACAGCCCTCTGTATCAAGACGCAAGTATGCAACCTGCTGTGCTACTAATACTGCTTTAAAATTCTGTACCACAATAATGATACCATTTGCTAAACAAAACAGTTGCACATTTTAAGTAGACTTAGCATGAGCAGTTGTAAACGTTTCTTCTCTTGAAGCTCACATTTCCTTGAAAATGCACTTGAAAATAAATAAATAAATTCCACCTACAGCTTCTAATTGTGCAGTTGGTGTTAATGCTGATGTACACTGTGTATATTTTCACTTTTTAGAAATCTTTCTCATGGAGCATTTCTACTAAAACTGGTCCCTTTCTTAAGGCATTTGCCTGTCTGATTTGAAAATGTATTATTCCTGTTTCTATATCCATAATTACAGGTGGTTTGCACCCTTAAAAAAAGAAACCATGTCTCAGTGGGCATGAGCATTTGCTGAATCAATAAAACAAAAATTTTAATTATGGCACAGTCAGACATTTATAAACCAAGCCCCAATGTACTAGTGTCTTGTGACTCAAATAGACATTGTAGTAAGTGGAGTGTGGTGTTTTTGGTTGTAACAGCCTCCACAAATCCATGCATAGCATTGAGAGGACTTCTCTTAAGAAAGATTCTGGGCAGTGACCTTAACTATTTCACACAAAAAAGTGAAGGCATTCTCTTAAGTGTCCATCCATATCTGAGAATGTATTATTTTGCACAAGTAAAGTTTTTAAAGGATGTGAGCCAAACAGTCTTTCTGCAACTTAAATTTATAACAGGAAAATGTAGCAGAAAATATTTGTTCCAAGTGCCATAGCATCCAGAACTGTTTCATTTTAATGAAAGCAATAAGTAAAAGAAAGTCAAACTAAAGTGAGAAAAATGTATATTTTTTACTTGTGCAGCAGCAATATACATAGTTTGTATCAATTTTAAAAGCTGACCACTCACTCCTTTTAATCGGCCATAATCTAAAGAATGTGCTTCACTATAAATGTCACAAAATATATTTATGTGACTGGTCTGTAGTTATTGGCAGGGCTGAATCTATAAAGGAGGTACAAAGTAATTGTCACAACCTACCATTTCACCTTGAATAAACATCATTCTACACATGGTAGGGGGACACCTGTTTCATCAAAATTAATCAAGCGCCAACACATCGAAGAAAATGCAAACACAAAACCACAGAGCACCCAGCAAACACCCACGTGGACATTAGTGTCGCCAACCAAAATGGAACACATACCTTTTTCGACTATCCCTGATTTTGGCTTTTTTTTTCCTTTCTTTAAGAAAATGAGGCATTGCACTGATTAACTTTTCCTCAGTATATTTTAAGCAAAGAGGGGAAAACATTTAATTATCTCAAATGCGCCACTTTAACTTTTTGGCGCCAAGCTTGAAGCTTAGCTGATATAACTGACATCGATTCTTTGTGTATAAAAAAAAATTATCAGGAGGAACTTCTTTCTTGTGACAGTACTTACCTTAAGTGCTGCACACATGCCAAATCCGATTCCGATAATCTTTCTGAGGCAAAAGCTCTTTCTGGTCACAAAAACACACAACTCTCGTCGTTCACTCTGCCACTGGCAATCTGGATAACTATTGGCTACGCTGCGCAACTGTCAATGGTCAGAGAGGCGGGAGATGCAGTTTGAGGAGGAATCGAGGCTTGCTTGTCATATGCATCATATGACTGCATCCAGCAATAGCATATCAGCATCTCCTCCGAATGAGGCAGGTTTAACGAGGAAAAAAAAGTAAGTTGAAATAGAAAAATGTGTGGTTTTGCCAGTACATTTTTCGATTTCAACACACATCATCAGATAAATTAAGAAAATCCAGGGGGGTGCAAATGCACCCCCTTGCACCTGCCTGCGGGCGCCCTTGCCTCCAGGATCTGCCATCATTCCCCACACCCTTCTTGGTACTGCCATCATTCCCCACACCCCTCCAGGTACTGCCATCATTCCCCAAACCCTTCTTGGTACTGCCATCATTCCCCACACCCCTCCAGGATCTGCCATCATTCCCCACACCCTTCTTGGTACTGCCATCATTCCCCACACTCCTCCAGGTATCACCATCATTCCCCACACCCTTCTTGGTACTGCCATCATCCCCCACACCCTTCTTGGTACTGCCATCATTCCCCACACCCTTCTTGGTACTGCCATCATTCCCCACACCCCTCCAGGTACTGCCATCATTCCCCACACCCTTCTTGGTACTGCCATCATTCCCCACACCCTTCTTGGTACTGCCATCATTCCCCACACCCTTCTTGGTACTGCCATCATTCCCCACACCCTTCTTGGTACTGCCATCATTCCCCACACCCCTCCAGGTACTGCCATCATTCCCCACACCCTTCTTGGTACTGCCATCATTCCCCACACCCTTCTTGGTACTGCCATCATTCCCCACACCCTTCTTGGTACTGCCATCATTCCCCACACTCCTCCAGGTATCACCATCATTCCCCATGGAAGTAATGAAGTCTTCCAGTAGCTCTACAAAATTTGCAGTTGGTACCCTAATTAGCATAACCATATGGTCCCCAAAAAGGCTTATTCATCTTAAAAGCTGGTGGGTGTACATGCACAATGGAGTTTTCCTCTTTGGAATGTACATCTGCATAATATAAAAATCAATTTCAAAATTTAACAGCAAACATGAGTGTGCAAATATCCTAACACCTCCTTGGAACCTATCCTGATGGTGAACTCCAGAGCAGGACAGGCATGCTTGAGATGAATTTCTTCGTGCTCATTTCTTGAACACACAAAAGTCTGATTATGATTAATGTCCCAGTCATAATCTTCTGTACTGGTGACCATTGTTACAGTGTAACTTTGTAGTGGGTCTAGGTTCGTACATCAAATATGAATTACAATGAACTGAACATTAAACAGCGAAACTTTAAACTACCAAAAATGCTTAACATCATAAAATAATTCATCAAATATCCATAGCTTACCAATAACCAGGAAGTTCCATGATGCATGAGATAAGCGAAAGAAGCCTTTTTTTAAATTTGCCCTATTCCTCGCTGTAGTGTGATCTCAGAGTTGGTATATATAGTGGGGGGGGTCGCAATGTTGACCAACTATAGCACAAGTGACCTCGTTTGTATTAGAAGCTTGAGCATTTTAGGTGCACACACGGAAGGATGGGCATGCCCATCCTGGGGGAGAACATTCAAAGGCAATCCCTGATATGAATCATGGTTAACGGAGAGGAGTAACCCTTGTATGTTGTCCGTGAACACAGGGGTGGGAGTGAAGTGGGGAAACAAGGGCAGGACATATAATAAGCCCTCTCAGCAGCAGAAACAGCTGTCAGCACCACCCCTAAGAATGCTCACAAGATCCACACCATCTCATCTCACTCAGAATAGGCCAGAGAATGAAGAAGGAACAAGTAGCCATGGCAACAGACAGAGGTACTGGAAGTTTAGATTGAATGAAGCAGGGAAGGGGGGAAGTACATAATGTTTATCACTATCATACACCCTAAGTGAAAGCATTCTATTGCACAGTGTACAAACACACATCACTCTGTCATTCAACATAGTGGCCACTGCCACAGATGTCAGCACTGACAATCACACTGTATACATCATTTAGGAATCACAGGCCTCAAAATGGTGCAGATCATGAAGCTGACAAACGTATCAAAGATTGCATAAGTAACCATTATGAGTGAAATTTCAGTGTCTTACAAGATGTGATTTTTTTATTTTATTTATTTAGCACTGTGACAATGTTGGACCACATTTTATATGGCTGAGATGTTCCAATGAAGCCTGCATATCTGGAATGCAGCTGGTATTCAGATATTATTAACAGTTCCCAGTCTAACTATGCATAACTTTTAATTTAATATTGTTCCTGCTACAGAAAATGAAGTAACAGAATCATTTCAACACAACATACCACATGGCAAGAGAATATATTTATACAAATAATTTATGTATTCTCATAAATTATGACACTTTAACACATATCCAGGTGCTCTAAGCCAAGAACTCTAAATTAAAGGTACATCTATAGTTTACAGTGAAATATTATGGCACACCTAATTTTCTTAGTGTATGAATTATTCCAGGAGAACACTGGAATATGCAAGTCTGGTCCACCCTACTCCCTGTTTGGTGGTATCTTCTCCACTTGCAGGAATGTTTATAAATTTACAATAAATCAATATTTTAAAGTCACACTCATCCCAATCCATGCATAGATAAAATAAACTCCTAACTGCACTATTCCTCACAGGCTGTCAAATAGACCCATAACAGTAATAATGACCTGCACTCAACAAACTAAATTACACAACTCGTAAGATTATTACAGAAGTAAGACACACACTATATTTTACCACAATGAACCTCAACAGAGTTTAAGTTTGATCAGTACATTTATGCGTCAGAGAATTTAGTAATACTATGTTCCTTATACACTATGACACAGATGTACTCTATGTTAACTTTCACATGCACAGATATAGAATAAGAATTGTTATCACATGTAGTGACATGAGACAAGACCATATATCTATTCTCTGTCTGAGCACTAACCACCCACTACTGTGCATTACTGGTGCTGTTTTCTGTGGCTAGCAACACTTCCAAAATGTTTATTTTACAAATCTTTCTTATTATGGCAAGCAAGATGACAAAAGTAAATAGTTAACAGTTACATATAATTGTTGCATTTTCGGTCTTGTGTGTAATCATATCCATCTATCAGCTTTGGCATCTACTGAAGCCAGGCTCTGTGCAGTCAGACACTCTCTTAACAAACCTGAATACACATATACAAAACATATACCTAACCATACCCACCCATAAATATGAGTTAAATACACCACCATCCTGACAAGATAAGTCCTGTTTTATTAGCTTAATGTGGAGCTTATCTCCCCGGGCCTCTACTGAAAATGGACATGTATCCAGTGGACTAGTACGGTCAACAAATGGAAAATAAATAAATATTTGGGATAGCCATAATGGAGGTCACTCCATTATGGACACTTTGCTGTCCTTTCCATTAAATCAATCCACCTGCCATTCGTAAATCAATTAATTTTCTAAGACAGTGGTCTAAGTAAGGGTCACACTGGTGAAGTGAGTAGGGTAGATCAGACCTTCTTATCCACAGCGATAGTTTCCAAATTCATTCTGAAAGATCCCAGCTATTATGTCCAACCTGACCAGGGCATCTCCTGGCAGCATCCTCCAGGTGGGTTACATCTTGTACATATCCAATGAGAAGTACCTAGGATGCAGCCTCAGTGTGTCCAAACCATATCAACTGCTTTCTATCAATCCTTTGTTGACAATATTAAGACAAGTCTGTAAAGAAGCAGAGGATCACAATATCATACAAACTTATATCAGTAGAACATTAATTACCATGTATCTTAGAAATTAATGTTAGAATGTGTATAAAAACAAGTTTAAGCCCTAACGATGTTTGCAGTCGCCCTCTTTCACCTTGTATCTAAGGTCATCTGCCAAACTATGTAAACTACTCAATGGATCAGAACTGAAAAGAATAAAAAAATATTTAATTTAGTATTCAGACGGTCCACTCAAAGTAAACAAAAAAGCCTCAATTCTGACTATATAACAGAGATTGGTTATGTTTTAGGTCATCATTACTGTTTTTTTTCAATCTCTTTTAGTAGCCGAGAAAAACAGTACTTTTTATAGTCCATGTATTGCTTATTAAAGAAAACTCAAGACATAATATTTAAAATATTTTTGGATTTGTTCAGGTTGTACAGTTTGGTTGAATACTGGCAGATGTTGCAATTATATTCTCCAAAAGGTCCAATTAGAGTTTAGAAACAGCAATTAACACAAAAGCACGCTTTGATGCAACTGAAGTGAAAACAGCTCTGATTTTAGAACATATGATGCAACTGATGCCTAAAATCCAGTTTTTTATCCACTACTGCTGTAGCCAAGTCTCTGTAAATGATTACTTTATAGAGTACTGTCAAAGATGGTGCCTTGCACATTCATTTTTCCTGTCAGCAAATATACAGCATTGCTGTTTCTAGTGTTTAAAGAGAGACTTTAATGACCACAGACAGCCCAAGTTGTTGGAACCACAGTGCATACTTTATAATAATCAGAAATTGATACACAAAATGGAGTGACTATCCTTAACAGACTGCATAAATACATTAAATATAAAGGACCTTAGTATAAACTCATGGAGGAGTTAGAATGGATTCTGACAGGTCACTATTGACAAGAACCCCAAAGGAACTATTTCATAGCTATCCAACAATCAAGCATCCTGTGGTGAAGCTAATATTAAGGCATATGAGTCCACTCAAAGCACCATTATGCAGAATAACATCAAAACCTTTTGTTAAATCTAGACCACATCAATAGGAAGGACTTTCTAATAAGACATTAGTAACACTGGAGGAGAGCTGGATAATCAAGAATACATAAATCTGTACTGGCTGTTGTGTATGTTAAGAAAACTACCAGTGAGAATACTGTTTAATACTACATACTAAAAACATTTCTCCAACAATGATTTTAGGATTTGATATTGATAATTACAGAGTTGGTATTTGTCAAATCCTTCATGACTTGGTTTCATGCTAGCTTTGTTCCTCTGATAAGGGATAAAACCATGGTCAAGGGATCTCTGGTATAAGTACAACAGCAGAAACAATAAATCTTTCAAAGTTGTATTAACTAAAATATCAGAAATGTGACCTGTTCTCATCCGCCAACTAGGGTTGATTATTTCAAGTGTACCCTTGATCAACTATTTTGTTATAGATAAATCAGAGAATTACAGCTCCCAAACGATTTTATGATCCCTTAATGAAGATGAAGTAAAAGGTAAAGAAAAACTTTTACAATAACAGTATCCAGAGTAGTTCTACAAATAATCTATTTCTCTTTTTTTATTAGGGAAGTTCACCTTTAAAATGTTCTTCTTACTTTAATTATATGTTTATAAATCCTCCGGGTTAAGATGCAGATCTCTTGTCAGTTTGAATTTGAAATTTTAAAAACATTTGAGGTGGTTGCAAATATGATAATTTTATTTCAGTCCTGTACAGTTTATACATAGTTCAGTGATGCTTTTATTTCTTTATTTTTATAAAGTTTATTTTCTTATTCCATGATGGTGAAGTTTATTTCTTTTATTCAACTTTGGTTACAAACTTGGCCATCGGGATGTAGCATTTACTGCAATAGCATGCCCCAACAATGACTTTAGGGATTTTCTGCCACAATTCCATTCTTTACATCTGAACAAATCAAACTGCTACACCAATAAAATATTTTTATTAGTTTTCCAGAGTACGATGCGTGTTTTGGGGACATAATGTATGTCATGATCTGATATACCTAATGTGTGGGATGTGATTAAATAACTGTATAACTGAGATCCCTCATAAAATCCTCCAAAGCTAGTTACGAAAATAAAATTGCCAAAGATTCCAAAGATAACCACAAGGTATTCTATAACTATGTCAAGAATCTAAATGGCAATGCTCAGATCTGCTCTGAGCTAAAACAGAATGGCATTAAATATACTGATCCCAATGATATTTCCAATATCCTGGCAGATTGATTCAGTGCCAACTTCATCCCCCTCTCACCCCCTAAATGGCCCATCTCAATACCGGAAGATTGCCAAATTCCGGTAATAACGGCCACACAGGTAAAAAATGTACTCTCCAAAGCTAAGAATACAGCATCCATGGGACCAGATGACATCCCGAGCTGTGTACTACATGAACTACAATATGAGCTGGCACCTCACCTAAGTGTCATGTTTAATCATAGCCTCACCTCAGGTTTCATGCCCACTGAGTGGCACAGGGCTACAGTTATCCCACTCCACAAAGGGGGATCCACCTTGGATCCCAGAAACTACCGTCCCATCAGTCTGACGAGCCTCATCTGCAAGGCCATGGAGCGTATTATCATGGAACTTATAAACAAAGGCATTGGCAACCTTCAAACACTGGACCCCACCCAGTTTGGGTTTGTGAAGGGCCGATTTTGTCTCCTGAACCTGACTGACTTCTTCTAATCAGTTTCCAGAGCCATGGACAAGGGTAAGGTGGTTCACACAGTCTATCTAGACCTTGCCAAGGCCTTTGACACTATCCCTCACTCTGTAATCATAGATAAACTTACTAAGCTGGGCATTAATCCCTACATCACCCAATTGGTTGCTAATTGGCTTACTGATAGAACCCACACTGTAAAAGCAGCCGACTCCAAATCCAGCTCCAGACAAGTGGCAAGTGGAGTACCTCAGGGTTTAGTCCTGGGACCGCTCTTGTTTGGCATCTACTTCTCTGAAGTACAGGCCAACACTAAGGGACTCTGGATAACAAAGTTCGCAGATGACTGCAAACTGGGAGCCATTATTGAATCCCCAAATGATGTGGATACTCTACAAAAGGCCTTACAGAAACAGATGCTTGGTGCCAGAGCCATGGGCTCAAGCTCAATGCCAAGAAATGTATAGTTATCCACTTTGGGAAAAAAACATGTACCCATGAATTACCATATAGGTGCCAGTACACTAACCACTGAAAGTGTGATAAGAGACTTAGGGACACAGGTGGACAGTGGTCTCACTTTCGATAACCACATCACCGCAACAGTCAGGAAATCCTTCTATGTGGCACACCTCATCACTAAGGGCTTTTCATCCAGGAAAAAAGGAGGTCATTGTCCCACTGTACTCATCCCTCATTAGACCCATTATAGAATACAATGCCCCGTTTGGTATGTACCTCTCAAGACATCTGCAACAACTGGAAAGGCCTCAGAAATACCTCACTAAAAGAATCACAGGCCTAAAGCAGATGCCCTATGCTGACCACCTTAAAAAACTCCAGCTATACTCTGTCACATATCGTCTACTCAGAGGCGATCTCTGCTTAACATACAAGGCCATGTCAAACTCAGAGCTGTTAGACATGCTACACTTAAAGAAATCCCAATCCCTCAGAGCCACATGTTCCAGGGATCTAAATCTTGTCATCACAATAAACAAAACATGCTGGAGGGATAGGTTCCTGACCCAGAGACTCCCCAGACTCTGGAAGAGATTGCCCATACATGTCAAGCAGAGTGCCTCTTTGGCCCACTTCAAAA
Source organism: Protopterus annectens (assembly GCF_019279795.1). Classification (NCBI taxonomy): domain Eukaryota; kingdom Metazoa; phylum Chordata; order Ceratodontiformes; family Protopteridae; genus Protopterus; species Protopterus annectens. The sequence goes on along the minus strand of NC_056748.1, from coordinate 842,465,940 downwards.
GGAACCTTGACGATTGGATGGGAGAAAGGAAATTCACCCTGGGGATCACGTCAGTCACCCTGCTAGACAGGGGTCCAGGGAAGTAAATAGTGTGGGAAGAAATAGCCAGGGAATTGTTATGGCTAGGCTTGTATAGGCCCTAGGGCTGATAGCTTAGTACCAACCTATGAACCTATGAACCTATGAACCTATAAGATACAGAAGAATAAAACTAATACAATATCTGGTGAGAAAATTCACTTGATGTTTATAGCCTTTCCCAAAGTGCAGGCTAACAGCTGAAGACCAGATCTCCCTGAACTGTAAATATCCTAAAAAGTCATTCTGAAAATTAATTTCCACCTATCAGAACTGAAATATGTTCCAGTAAGTAGTATTTAAACTTTCCAACAAAACAGGCTTTAGTAGATGGATTCAGAGTATGGTAAAAAGCCAGTAAGTTAAAATATTGTGGCCAAGCTGACCATGAACACCAAAAATAACAGCATCTGAAAAGGTAAACTCCAATGAGGAATAAATGTAAACTATTAAAAAAAATAAATTCTCCTAATATTATTAGATCTGTCATGGTAGCATGCTAAATATCATAGTTAGATATGCAATCATCTTTCAGCCATGTTTCATTAATAAACCAATGTCTATCTGCCACAGTTAAAAGCGATAAAGGCTCAAGCCGTTTTATTTTAATGCTCCTAGTATCATTTAAAAATGATTTATACTTGTGATTGCCAAGGTTCTACAACCTGTGTGTGGCAAGGGTGAAAAAAAAAGATTTAATATTTTAGCTAGTTTACTTGATAGCAGTGTAACAATTTTAAACCACTGGGGAAATAACCTGTTACAGTTTTATTTTCCCTCTATATTATTAGCATTGTTGTAGTTTGAACTACTTGTACAGAAATGGTAGCTGCTTCACTTTCATTTATTAAACAGTTTGTTTTTAAAATACAGCAAGTACCTCAGCAAGAAGCCTTCAACCTAAGTACTCTTATACTAGTAAAAATTCTTTCGGAGTATTGCAAGTTTGATGGTAATTTTTTTTTCAAGTTTCAAAAGTAGTATGAATGCCTTCTCTGTAACACATTATATCCTGTCAAGTAATAAATAAGATTATTTGCCTATTTTTATTCCAAGCAACATTAGGAGTTAAAGAATATCAGTGAATTGATAATGCTGCAACAAATTTCTTTGGACAAGCTCAAAAAATACATCAGATGCATGACTGCATGATTGCTCTACCTAAATTGCTTAAACCTGCTAAAACAATGGCTATTCTGTATGGACAAGAATACCTGAATGGTCTGCATTTTTGAAAATGTATGCAATGTTCTTCTCAACTGACCTTCAACGTGCTATGACTGAACCCGTGTCTCAAAGCACCTTATGTTCCTTGACTCACCTTGACTCTTCTTTAATTTTCTATCCCGAAAGATAACTACACTACTGTCAACATCTCAACTCTGTTACATTTCATGGCACAGCCTTTACATTGGCTAATAAATTCTACTGGATTTAATCAATAACCTCAATCTATGAAACTTACTATATTGAAATCCAGTTTTCTTTGTTTATACTTGTACAAATGTATAGCCAATATTGTGACTCATCTAAACGCACACCCAAGATTTCTCAAGTAATCCTGCACTATCGTGGTGAATGACCAGAGATGTAATCATATTTGCAATATGTGAATTCTTGTTTGTTCTTTTGTACAGCTATACTGTTCCTAGGTCACATATGAACATGACCCCCAGCACAAAAGGGTTAAATGATCAAGTATTACTGCTAATAAATGTTTGTTTCCCATCAAGATTATTAGAAGATGTAGATGAGTTCCCTCGTGGGTATCCATAAGATTAAAAGCTGACCTGTCTAGTACTTCCGGCCAAAATGTGACATACATTTGCTTTCTTCCCAAGAACTTTATTCCCTACTTTTCTTTGGAAAATGAATTGTGCACCACCATGCACATTTTTATCTAACCTACACTTACTCTTGAGGGACCCCAACTCAAGAGGCTGCCTGCTACAAATTTAGTTTGGTTCTGCTACAATTCTTTTTCATTTTCAGTGCAGTTATCATTACATGTAAGTACATAAAAAGGTTTAGTCACTTTATTTCTTCTAAGATGATTAACTGTTTGGGTTCTTCTTCCACACCTAATTTCCACCAATAAGTGAAGAGATAGGTGGACATTACATGTGGTTAGAACTAGCAGCGACTTCACAATCAGGTTTTATGAAATTATAAAATAAGTGAATACGAATGGTTCTTTCCTTCTTGCAAACTCCTCACCATACAGAAAAAAAAAAACATTTATTTCAGTCTGTGTATGAACGTAAAATTACTTTATCAAATGGCATGAAATGATATACATTCAAAAGTAGAAACATCTGTGACAACTGAATGCAATTCCTCAAAAACATTACAGCTCATTTGTAAACATCATATAAGTGGCACATATTTTAATTTAACTTTGCTCGACCAAATCATCTGGGCAGAAGTCACTAAAATTTTACATTGCTATTATATAAAAGTACACCTCTGTAGAACAGAGTATTGCAGACTAAATTTGGTAAAAACAATGAGACTACAAGGAATCAGATCAAACGGCATTTATATCCTCAAACTGCATCCATCAAAAATTTGCATACAAGTATATAAATACCATGAATGTTTAGAACACATGAAAAAATCAAAATCATATTCCTTGAGTTGGCTAAGAAAAACGTATTAGAGAAGAGCTACTGATACTGAAGGTTTTTGTTTATTTTTTTAATATTAACTTGCAAACAAGGGAATATCACACCTTAAACCAAATTCCCTAGATTATATATGTATGGATATCATGAAAGGAACATCACAAAGAGAGAAGAAGTGTGAAGTATTATTAATGAATATAATTCTTATGACCTTGATAACTTGCTAAATCTGCAGTTTTAAAACACGCAATATAAAAATTTAGGAAAATCATCAATGAATTAGTGTTTCTTAAAATAACGCAAGACATTTACAGAAATAGCATCTTACAAGTAATTAATCCAAATAGTACCAGCAGCATAATGCTATCCTGAGTACCTACTGAATATTAAACTCACATCTACATGCTCCCAGCAATTCAAATTAGACTAACTAGCAAACTAAGAATCTTAAGTAAACAGTATACTGTGTACCATATTATGTCATTAGGGAAATGTTCAGGATTACAAGCAGCCAAAATACTGCACAACAGGACATTCATTGTTATTTTTTTCTGTGTAAAACAGTAGAACATGTAAGAAAACATTAACAGAAGTGTTTCCACCCCTCACCTGCCTGCATGTCACATGCTTATCATATACTGATACAAGAAGTACATTAATGCCTTGACAGATACGCATGACACAAGATCACTCTCACGCAGGGCTGCTTATATAGGAGCTCTGTTTTGAAAGGATTGCCTACAAACATCCCACCATTAGTGGTTCACAGAGAAAATATGTTTAAAATAAAAATAAAGTAAAAACAGATCTCACACAAACTCTCAGTAGTTCTGGCCAGTTAGTTACACTGATCTGAATTAGACTAAATTTAAACTTTTGACAACCCACTTCCTACCAGTAATTGCCCAGGGGAAAAAAATTAATAGAAAAATGTAGTAAAAAACAAATCTCGCATACACACACTTCCAGCAGTTCATCTCAGTCAGACAGTTAACACTAACATAAATCAGCCATAGGCTGCTTTTAAAGACTTGCTGATCCACTTCCTGCCACTGAGAAACTAGAAGGTCAAATAAAATCAATACCAAATCAGACAGATGCAATTAATACAGAAAAAAATGCACGCACAAGATATGGACTGAGGATCAAGTCTCTATAAAACATTTTTACATTTTCACTAAAATATATTACATTTGTTTGCTGGTAACAGGAAGCAGGTCTATCTAGTCTGTCATTTAACATGCTACCTCTCATCCCCCCACCTGTCTTCCTCTTACCCATCTACAACTCTCCCAATACTTTTGTGGATTCTCTATCCACTATTTATTCCAGTTGTACATTCTATGATTGCCAGCCCTCCCTCTGAAAGGGTACTGCTGCAGATCCATAGCATAGTCCATGTTACAATCTGCATCCAAACCCCACCCATTTGTCATCTCACTCATTCCTGTTTAGGACAATGCCTTCTTGTCTCACTGAAATAATCTTGTGCATACACATAAGATTTCAGCCCTGTAATATGAAGATCTCCATCTCCAGTAGTCTTTGGTCATATTCTTTCCGCTATGTTCCAGGCACCATTAACATTCCTCTTGACACATTCAGGTCTCTCTCTCCTTTCATGACGTACAGAGCTGCACAGTGTTCAAAATCCACTGCAACCAGGAAGTGGTACAGTGAAGTGCATCACTTCTTTTCCCATGCAGTCTGCCCCTTACGGTACAGCTCAGCATTCTTTTCACAGCCACTACTGATCTGGCAAAGCGTGGCCTGATGTATATACCTGTGTGAGTCTACACATAATGTATCATTCTATAAAATTGCTAAATGTCAGTAATAATGTGGGCATGTGCTCACGTAAATACAACTATATGTCAATTAAACACTGATTCACAGAGTACACATCCAGTCTACCTAGGGAAATTATCAGGGATAATATTATAATCAGAGAGGTAACCTGATGTTAACAGTGGAACTGCTGGTATAATTGTGTATGTGGCAAATTACAGACTTAACACATCCTTACAGAAAAAAACATGCTGAACATAGCAAGGCAAATGCATGGAAAATGTTAGTGTCATATAAATCTATTTTTCTGAAAATGAGGTTCAGTATAGTAAAACACAACTTAATATGTACTAATGATAAACATGTGCAAAACCTAATAATGACAGCTTTTTCACTGCAACATGGATAGATTGCAATAATATGCATAGAAAATAAAACACACAGTTTGCTGTGTATCATCTGCAATTAAATGCATGTCATTTACAGCATTACTGAAAATGAGATATGTTCTGTGTAGCTATGTTCCAGGCACCAGCAAGCAATAATTAATCCAACTGAACTTTACATGTTACACTCCCTTTTTTAAGTTTGTAAATTTTAGTGTTTTTATGCAATGTTTCCACATACCGTGCAAAACACCGTCCTCAGAAGCAGTAACTTGTGTCATGTATTTCCACCAACATGTGCTGAGCATGTAATACGTGTCAGATAACCATAACAGAAATATTTACAATTTGTAGAAAATAACACTTAATGTAATTTGTGTGCAAATGTACATTAGCCATTGCTAAGATGAATGCCTTATTTACAAATTAATATTAAAGGCATGTAAAAAGGCAGACTAGAGAAGTTTACTACCTCATTTTGCCATCAAGCTAATGAGTTATATCTATATTATCCTCAGGCTAGTATATATATATATATATATATATATATATATATATATATATATACACACACACACACACACACACACACACACACACACACACACACACACACACACACACACATACACACACACACACACACACACACACACACACACACACACACACACACACAAACACACACCTATATATAAACAGACACATATACACACACACACACACACACACACACACACATATATAAACACACACACACACACACACACATATATATACATATATATATATATATATATATATATATATATATATATATATAAAATGTATGGCAGCCCTTCATTTGTTCAAACTTTCAAATGTTAGAAACTCATATGGCCGACACCATATGAGCGAATGTTTGAAAGGCCGACAAATGATAGCAGAGATCCCGCTACAGTGCGGGACTGGGAGATTCCCCTTTCCTGCACTGTAGTGCGATCTCGGAGTGAGAATATTTAAGTAGCAGGGGGTGTGGGGGGGCACAGTTTTACTGTGTTTACAGGTAGATAAATGGTGCTATTTCAGGATGTTGGTATTTTGGAATGTTGATCATATGGTGTTGGCCATATGAAAGTCAGCATTCTGAACAGCCAACATTCTGAAGTAGACCCATATATATATATATATATATATATATATGGGTCCACTTCTAAATCTTGAAAGCTCATAATCTCGAAATTCAAAATACTGAGTCCAAAATCTTGAAAGTTCAAAATACTGAAAACTCAAAAATACTGAACTTCATAATATCAAAAAAAAAAAAAATACAGGATACTAATACTTACTACAGTCAACCAAAGGTAATTAGAGGAACAAATAAAAGACAAAGCATATTAGTTTACCCCAACTATTAACACACCCCTATGCCCTCCACACACACACCCTAACTATAAGCACACCCCTATGCCCTCCACACCCACCTAACTATATATACTAACTCCAGGATCGCAAAAGGGTATATACCTTTAAATTGATTTACAGTACTCTACACAGGACCAGTACTTCACTTCAGTGAAATGAGATTCGGTGAAATGAGTTTTCAGTATTTTGAGCTTTCAGGAATTTGGTCAGGGTGAATTGAAATTCAGTGAAATGAGCTTTCAATGAAACAAAGTAGACCCATATATATATATATATATATATATATATATATATATATATATACACACACACACACACACACATATATATATATATATATATATATCTTATCTGTATAAAATGTGGGGGCATATAGATCCCTATCAGATGACAGAAACCTCATATGACTGAAACTCATTTGACTGAGACCATAAGACTGAAATTTCAAAATACTGAAAAATCACTTGACTGAAACCCATAATACTGAAATCTTATAATGCTAAATTTCAACATACTGAATTGTAAAGTGGATATGAAACCAGAATAGGTGGGGGACTACGTCCACTGTAGTGCGATCCTGGAGTTAGTATATATAGTTATGTTGGGGTGGGGGCACCTATTCTGGTTTTATATTGTCCACTTTACAATTCAGTATGTTGAAATTTAGCATTGTAAGATTTCACTATTATGGGCTTCAGTCAATTGATTTTTCAGTATTTTGAAATTTCAGTCTTACGGTCTGTCACATGGGATTCAGTCAAATGAAATTTCTGTCATCTAATAGGGATTCATACATATATATATATATATATATATATTTATATATATATATATATATATATATATATATATATATACACACACACACACACACACACACACACACACACGTGTGTGTATGCATGTGAGTGTATATACGCACACATTCCCTCCAAATTGTTGCAAGGGTCAGTGAAACAGTACCTAAATCTGAGAAAGTGTTTTGTAAAGTAGTATGCAGGGAAAGGGTTAGGTAGAGCTGCAGGGTTAGAGTTAACACAGAAGTAAGGATGGACAGAAGAGTTTCATTGTTTACTCATGTGCTAACCCTAACCCCATCTCCTCCAATTTACTAGTGTGAGCTAACCTTAACCCCATTGCTGACCCTACACTTTAACTCAGATAGATCAATAGAAAAATCCTTTTCATAATACTGCTATCACACAAGACATCAGGTCACATACCACATACATCAGTCATGCAGAAAACTAAATCTATACCCTTACCTTGACCCAACTCTAACACACATGCATACACAACCCTACCCATACTGTCTAACCTTTCTCACACTTACCTTACACTCACACAGTTAATTAAACATCATTCGATAACTCCAGCATTCGATGAAAAGAGAGTTAGACAAACTCCACTTTTGACAGATTTTCCAAGCAAAGAACTCATTCAGAGCAGCTAAGTGTTTGACCGCATAAATATAACCAATAAATATGTACCCTCAAAATTTGTCTGCTGCTTGCTGCATTATGAAACATTAAAACAATGAAAAAAAATGGAAGGTACATTTTATGGGGTTTGAACAACATTTTCTATTTTTAGATGGTAAAATAATTGTTTTCAGTACGCATACATACATCATGTATGTCACTTCAATCGGGAGTGCGGCATGCTTATGCTTAACACCTACATTTACTTGCAAAATCTAAGTGCATGTCAATGTAATTATAGAATAATAGCAGCAATAATGTTTAGCGTACTCTCTCGCTATGAATATGCACGATTATGCTTAACAGAGACCATTCCACTTGAATAAACACTTTGAGTCTATTACTTCAATACAAAGAGATAAAAACAGCCATGAATAGATAAATTACTAAGCACACAATCATAAGCGGTATTAGAAAATGTCCCAGGAATAGTCCATAACAGCAAAAGCAATACAGCATTGGATATTCAATGGTATTACTTCAGATTGTATTGTACAGTAATGCTAGTGTTCGGCAATGAATGAAGGTCACTTGATACTTTCTCAGAAAGTGAATCATGTCTCTTCTGCAAGTGTTAAGTCACTTCAGCAAAAACACTCATTTTGTGTAGACTATTATTTCAAATTATACCAGTTATAAATATGTACATATGATGGTACCCCCAAATCAGCTTTAAGGTATTATTTCCTATACACTGTGTACAAATTGGAGAGAAACTCAGATATAATGTTATAATAAAATTACAAATTATACAAGATTTTATATGACTATATGTTGTGTCTTTCAGCTTTTCCCAGTTAGGGGTCGCCACAGCGGAACTCCTGTCCGCTAATGATTGGCAGTAGATTTTTACGTGCTGGCTTACCGGGCCTAACGCACAGCCTTCAACGAAGAAACACCCATTCATACATATCGCCACACAGAAGACGCTCTAACTGAGAATCGAACAGGCAAAGTCTAACTGTGAGGCGACAACGCTACCGCAGCACCACCATATAATAGGTAATATTCACTTGGAGAAACAGAACTATGCAAGATGCATACAAATGAAAAGTCCAGAAGAAATAGTGTGCATGTAACATAGGTAAAAACAAATGCTAATGATTTCAAACAACAGAGCAGAAGATTCAAATCAAACCCCATTTAAGCAATGTTACACTCCAGTGCATTCCAGCTTGAGGGAACGCATCCAGTACAGTCCAGGTGAACATAATCCTTGGAGCAGAACTGGAAAGAAATCAGGATCAACACATAGCATAAGGAAGAAATGCAGCAGATGTACCAAAATACATGGAATCAGAGAACTGCAAAGCTCAATATATCTTGAAGCTCTGATGGACGACACACAGCGCAGACAGTACAACAGTTCCATTTGAGAGAACACTAAAAGCAGGAGAAAATGTAAAAAGCTAAGGGACATTTGAAACCACAAAGGATTACTGGAGGCATCGCAAGTCCAACATAAAACTTTACAAATCTCGGCTTTAAATCCTTTGTAAAAATCAAATGAAAGCAGTTCTCGCAAAGTCCAACAGCAAAAAAATCACAAAACTGACTAGGGTCATCCTAGGCAGCCACCTGATGCAATCTTGGACTAACATGTTTAATATATAAATGTGAAAAAGCATTGCAATGGTCACCCCAAAATCATGGTAAGCATGACTGTTCTTTGCAAATGTTATCTGTTACCGAGGGCATATATGTCTAACCAAGCACTATTTACATCCCCTCAATCTTTCACTTATATCTGAAGAATACAATTGTTTAAGCAATTCTAGTTATGTCCTAAATGTGCCTGATTACAAAAATTAACAATTTTCACTTATTTCCAGTAAAACATGCAGCATAATAACGAAAAATTAAGCCATAGACCAAAGCTTCTAAATGTTGCCATGTTTTATTCCTCAAATATTTTTGTAATACTAATATATTGCTATATAGCCATGACAATTATTCAGATACACAGTCACACAATGTGAAACTTTCAAAAGAAGGACCATACTATTACAGATCTCATTTTTCCAATATTATCTGAATACACTATAACAAAAGTGAACACAAATGCAATGTAATGTATTATATAGCAGTATTAAAAACTTAACAGAGGTTCTTGTAGGATGTTACTGGGTCTTTGCTTTCCATCTTTCCAAGCTGCCTGGCTCCTGTTTTACAGGTTACTAAACCAGTGGCAGAACTTTACAATATTAAGATCCCCATTCACAAGAGAGGAAGTGCTGTGGCCCTCCAAAGTGTCCATCTGGTGGAAAGGCCACCTCTGTAACAAGCATTCCTCATACTGCCTTACATGAAATATCATAAGTATCAGCATCACCAAACATGACCATTTAGTATCAATCTTTGTTTCATTACTATGATGTAGGTTCAAGTCCTGACCAGCCAGGTATATTTGTGGATTTCTGTACTACTCACTTAATTTCTGAAGTCTACTGCCAAAGGTTTCAAAGAATAATAACATTTACTATGATTCTGGCAAATTCACAGTAAATTAGAACAAGGTATATTTATAACATAAAATATTTATATTTTACAAGAAATATTTATATCTTGCAAGATATCCTCCTATACTGATATGCTCATTTTGCCAATATTTGTATGGAGCTACACATAGGTTCATAGGTGTGTACTAGGCCAACGGCCCTGGAGCCTTTACAAGCCTAGCCCATAGATGTGCTCTGGCATCTTTTTTATTTATTGGCATTTGTTAACCGGGTTAGTTCAACTGGGCTTGTGGCACGTTATCAGCAGAGACCCGAGGAGAAAAGCTCCAATACATAAAACAAATTACAGAAAAAGTCACAACTTTACAATAAAAAAAAAGTAAGAGCAGTCTGTTATACAAAAAGATTAAACAATAGAATAGCGATGTATACAATAATTTTTTTTCAGTCAAACAAATATATTTACATATATACCAACAGTAATAATTTAGTATCTTTAGTGTATGACCATAGTAAAGAAATACTTGGATGAAAAGGGAGGGATTAAGAGAGGTATAGTAGAGTGGCACTTAGGGTACGGCTTGGGAAGGGCAAGTTTTGAAGTTAAGTAGGTGAAGTTTGAATTTTTCTTTAAAGTGTAATGGGTGGATGATGGAATGTATAATCTAAAGGAAGTTTGTTCCAAGCTTGGGCAGTGGAATGTTTATATAGGTGTTTGCCTACAGTTATTTTGGGGGTGGTAAATGTGCAGTAGTTTCTGGTTAGAGGTACAGAGAGTTCGAGGTGGGCTATAGGTAGAGATGAATGAAGAGAGAGCAGGACAGGATGAAGGCTTATGAAGAATACAGTGTAGCATCTGAAGTTGAGATAGTAGTAGAAGTTGTGGGAGCTCAAGCCAGTGGAGTGAGTTTAGGGCAAGGCAGTGATGTGAATTGTAAGGAGAGCTTGTGACAAACCTAGCTATTTTATGGTAGGTTTGTTGGAGTTTGTTTAAGGTTGTAGTTTGGATGTTAGTGAGCACTGGGGCTGCATATAGCAGGGAGGGGAGGAGCAGGGCTTGATCAAGGGAGAGTCTAGGATTTGAGATGAGAAATGTTGTATTGCGATACTGTAAACCTAGTTTCTTGTGTGTCTTTTTTATACATTTTAGCAAGTGAAGGCTGAATTTGAGTTCATCAATGATGACTCCAAGTGTGTGAGCTTTGGGTTTGATTATAGTCTTGTTAGAGGATGTAATAGCAAAGGTGGATTTGTGATGAGTGAGAGACGGGGTAAGAAAGAGTAAGAGTTTAGTCGTTTTGGGGTTGAGGATGAGTAGATTACTGGACAGCCACTGTTCTGTGGATAGAAATGCATGTTGAGTTAGAGTGTGAAGTTTAGAGATATTGTCAGAGGTGGATATGAGGGGTGAGTTGTCTGCATATTGGATGAAAGAGGAATTTTTGCAAGATGTGTAGAGATCGTTGGTAAAGATGTTGAATAGGAGGGGACCAAGGATGGACCCTTGTGGTAGACCGGTATGGACAGGTATAAATGGAGAAGTAGAGGAAAGCCATTTGACAGATTGCTGCCTGCAGGATAAGTAACTGGAGAACCAGGCAAGGGAGGAAGAAGATAAATTTAGATTTACAAGTTTGGATAGCAGTAGAGAATGGGAGATGGTATCGAAGGCTTTGGAAAGGTCGCCATTAGTTCCTGGTACCTCTGTCAAGCAGAGCTACTGAAGTGATCCCTGGGGTGAACTTTCTATTTCCCATCCACTCATCAAGATTTCTCTTGAAAAGGGTGAGTGAAGTGCTCTGCTTCATATGTATAGGAAGTCTATTCCAGAGCATGGGCAGTCTCTGGGTTATGAACCTGTCCCTCCAGCATGTTCTGTTGATTGTGGTAATGAGGTTGTGGTCCCTGAAGCATGTGGTGCGGAGGGATTTGGATTTCTTTTGGTGTAACATTTCTAACAGGGCTGGGTCAGACATGGTTTTGTAAGTCAAGCAGAGATCGCCTCTTAATAGACGATATGAGACAGAGAAAAGCTGGAGTTTTTTGAGTCTGTCCATGTAGGGCATGTGTTTAATGCCTAGGATCCTCTTTGTGAGGTACTTTTACATGTTTGAATACCAGTGTTGGAGTGCACATCATAAAGCAGGTGAGGCAGTCTTTTACATTTCCATACACCTTGCCCTTTTTTAATGACTTTATTATGGAGGAGTACACCTTGCACTGTTGTCAGCTGTGCAGGTCTCAACAGACTGATGCAAACACATGCTACTGTGAGGTACCACAGAAAAGTACTACTGAAGTCCTAAGACAATGTACTTGAAGTTCATGTACAGGCACTCAGCATGGCTTGGCTCTTCATGGGTGGGTTAAGACCATTTATGGAAGGATGCTGTTGGACTGAGTGCAGTGTGGCAGGTGGGTGGAGGGTATGGGATTATGGCTGCATCATACTGGCCTGCCTTTGCTATGTGACAGACATATGTGACTGCACGGCAATGACATGAAGACAACCAGACATATCCCTCACTAGTGCTAAAAGCCTTTTTCATCTTACTGGATAGTCATGGCCCTGCATACAGGATCCCTGCAGAAGGCACTGAAGTGGGTGTTCCATCCAGCCAGGTAAATCCTTACAAAGGCTGGAGACTAACTCTTGTAGAAGACTGATCTTTTTCTGACCACTGTAGTATTTATTACCACTTCTATGTGCATTTCCTGCTGATTTAGGGACTTGGGTCTATACTGCTCAGTCACAGGAATTGCCTGGTATGTAGCATGTACTATATATGAATATTTTTAACTACTATCACATGCAGAGTGTGTCTGACTGTCATCACAGGTCCTCAGGAACTACACATTTTACAGAGACACAGGTGGGTTTGCATTACAGTCACCATTTGTTTTTATCTTGCATGAAATTATAGTCTCATTAACAGTTCTGTGGCTTGAATGCTATTCTTGTTACTTCTATTAGAAACAGATGACTAAACATCCCACATTGGTTTTCAGCACTAGTGTGACCCCATGCTAAGATCATCTGCAAATATGGATGGTAAAGTTCAGCGAAAACTATGGCAGAGGTCCTGGCAGAGGATTATGCTGGGAACACCCAGAGTACAACCACTGACACACATAGCTCATTGCTGACAAACACCTCAGGTGTCTGCTCATTCACAGCCATGCCATTAGTTCTTAAACTCTGCCAGGCTGGGAGTGCTGAGGTGTAATGGGAGTCTGTGTCACACGAGTCCAATCTTGACTAGTATGGGTAACATGCTCTTTCAGAGATGTGCAATAAGTCTATAGCTGCTACAAACTATCAGTTACCTGAGGCCTTTGCAGGTACACAACCAGGTGCAATCCAGTGGTGACCTGATCAAGCCAGATCACAACTTTCCATAGTACTGGAGTCCTACATGTTGTGACACATGCATGCAAATCTGCATGATGGTACAGAGAGGTGAGATGTGGATATGAGGAGGGACATACAAGAATACTGAGCAAAATAAGTATCAAATAAAGAACATGTTGTTAGCTGGGCTGTCCAGTCTCAGCTGTAATAGTTTAGAATTTTGGCATATGCTATTCAGGATTTGACTTCTGTTCTGAATACTCATCAAAATCATGGACAGTGGGTTCATGTTTGTGGTCATGGGACATCACAGAGCTGCCCTACTTTTGAGACAGAAACAGTGTCTAGTCCTGCTGGCCTCTGATCCCCAGTACATTATGATGTGACATTCTGAGCTCTGGGCCAGGATCATATACACCTACAACCCTCTCTTCACCTGCATGCTAAAAAGACACCCTAGTAACATAATACTTCAAACTCCTTAGGGAAGGATATTCTAGAGGGAGACCATGGTCATAAAAGAGATACTCACCATTGCGGAGCATGTCACAGTATATGAATTAGTCACATGCTCTGTAACAGACAATAATTTATACTGGATGGGTGGGCCTAAACCTGTCCTGTGTGTATCCAGTCACCCATGCAAATGATGGCTTTATTATATATGACAAGGTTAAGTTATTAGTTATATGTGGTAGCATAAATGCTCAGGACATGCCTGTCAAAAGACCTCGTACAGACATGACAATACTCTGTGTGCTATAAGCATGGGCATTATGTTATGTACATACTTTTCTACTAGACACTACCATATCACTAGCGCCTGGGCATTGTAAGTACATTTTCACAAACAGTAATGCTGTTTCTCCCAAACTGCTTCACAAATGTCACTATCATCATCACCATCATCATCCCACTGATGTTCTCACTCTGGTGGTTGATGTTGTGGCAGCACAGCTCTAAAGCTCTAATATCATGCACTGGGGCATTACTGTACTGGCACCATGGCATACATTGGTAACATCCATGGTATTTTCTTAAGTGTGTACCAATGAGCAGCTCTAGATGTATACAGACTCAAAATAGGTCTACAGCACATGCTTGAACCTTATTAATATGAGTGCTTCATTCTAGGACTCTTCAGTAGAAACTGAGAACAGTGACCTGGCAATGTGAGCCATGGTTCTAAGAGATATCCACTATCTCCTGATAACATATACAACATATTTTAAGAACATATACTGGGCGTAACACTGGCCTTCATCTAGCTGTACTTTTATAAGAATACTTACTCAACATGTATCTACATGAGATATAGTCATTGGAGAACCTTATATGTAGCTCATGGTTTCTCAAGACAACCATTTTGCATAATTACAGGGTAACAATTACATCATCTGCTCCAAACATAAGTTGGTAGGTCAGGAAAAGTCATCTCTTCTGGTTTTATTTTCATTTCAGTACATTAATCAAAGGAGACCTATACAGCTACATGGAAGCAATCAGTGGTGCCAACTACTCATGAGAGGGGCAGGATGTAATACAAATATTCTGTGGACACATGCCACACAGCTGATGCTCCTGTAAACTATTACGTTGCCAGGAGCATGACAATAGTCAAGAATATTTCAGTCTAAGTCACACCTATGGTGCTACCCATATATGGTACTGGAATATTCTAGATGCCAATAAATCCATCATGTCACTAGCGCATGGCAATAGAATATCCTAGACTCTACTATCTCCATCAGTAGGTAAACTTGTGTGTGATGGGTGACTGGCTTCTCTACGCCCCATATGAAGTCATACTTTCACTTACATTATGCACCAGTCCACTATCTAAGTGGCATCTTTCAACAATTGCCCGGTCAGATAGCTAGTCTAAGAGGAGTGTGGGGCACTACTGAGGGGGGGAGAGCAGGCATTGCCACCATGTCACAGGTGGTAATAGTTTCTTAGGTGTCAATGCACTAGGAATGGATACAGCAATGGTTACAGCAAATGCTAGGGAAAGACGGTTTTAGAAAGCAACATCATTGTCTGCCAGCTTTTAATTTCACTTTATAAGAGTTCAGTCTGACTTTACAGCAGTTCAGTATCACGTGAACTTTACCACTGGCTCCTAAAAGACTGAGCATGTTGGCATCTTAATTTATTATCTGCAAGCAATCTTTAAAACCCCAGACATTTTGCTCATGTTTGCATACCTGGCATTCACCTTCCTCTGAATTTAAATTAGTTTGGAATCCAGCCCAGAATGGAACAACTTGGTTCAACACTGTCCTTTTGCCCTTCCTAACCCCAGAGCTGTCCTATTAATTTGGAAAAGATCAAAGCACCAGTTTCATCTAATAACTGGAACAAATCCAAACAAAATAGGAAGACTTCCAAATTCAAATTAGCAGATTACTTCACTCTCAGTTTTAATAACAAAACAAATAAATGTGAAATAGCATTTTAACATACTTCTCAACCTCTTACATTAAGAAATCTGGACAAAGCCATAAATAAAAGTGAGACAAAGGCCCAAAAATGGGGACAACTATTAAATATTGTTCTTATAAATTTAGAAAGTTGATAGACGAACAAGTTTTTCATTAGCATGAATTTTCTAAAGGGTGTAAAGTCTGAAACTCAAATGTCTGTCTTTACTTTCTAACTTCAGCCTTTAACGATTTGCCACTAATTTGCCAGAAACCCACAATTTTATGAAAAATGGACCAAAAATATGAGGCAAAAATCTGGACAGTCTGTGAAAATCTATACAGTAAAGAGGTATACATTTTAACAACAGTGTTGTTTGTTGACATTAAATAGAGTAACAGTCATTTATAGGCCATACTAGCAATATTCTCATTACTCATGCAATCCCAATCAAAATGCACTAGTAAGAATACATTAAGGCAATTCATAAAGTTATATAAAGCTGAAGTTTAAGTTTTTGCTTTATGAAGAGTGCTTATTAAGGCCGCTTTCTTTTGGTCATCGCCACCCACTGTAACCTTCATGTCTCTCCAAACCTAGATATGCAGTTACTTCTCTACTTCTCTGTTGGAGTAAAGTTACTATTAATATCCACCTTCTGTTTACTGATCATAGACAAAACCTGAACATATGCCTCATAAGCACCCTGTAGCATAGCTTAAACCTGTAGTGATAAGCACAATTCCTATCTCTCAAAAATCTGTGGCTTTATCTATCACGTGATCTTTTAAGATTCAGACTTTCTTGATATAACATATCAAATGCATGTGGATGGTTCCAGACTACACAAACAACCTGAACAATTCTACAGCCAACTAATAGTGGCAGCAACTACATTATCAATTAACTTCACAAAATCATGTTTATTAGCTTATATTGATATATTCTGGTAAATCCTAATAGAATAAGACAAGTATTTACTTTTGGTCAGTGTTTTGTTAACTAAAACATTAGAAATCTTGACTATGTTTTTGTTGCTGATAACAATCCATCACCATTTCAACATTTTATTATTAGCAAATGGTGGTGCAGTGGTTAGCATTGTCACCTCTTAGCAAAAGGGTCTCTTGTTCGATTCTCATCTGGGGTGCCTTCTGTGCAGAGTCTGTCTTTTTCTCCCTGAAGTGGGTAAAGAGAGGAAAATGAAAGTAAGAAAAAGTTTGGCATCGCTGCCCAAGTGAAATTTAGACTGAAAGTTCTTTTGGGGTTACTGTCAGAAAGAGTTCCTTTTTTAGTCAATAGAGTTGGAAGGAAGTGGGCATTTTCATTAGCAGTAAGTACCTTCTCCTTGGAAAGTCCTGGCCTATTGTCTGAAAATAGTGAAATAAGGTGGGATGACTCTTTCAGCAAATATTCAGTAACAGCAAATATTTTAGGAATGTGCTGCACTGTCTAGAGTTCTAATTAAAAGCCCTTGTTATTAATACCGCCAATGTTCATATAACCTATGGTGTTGTAATGTGTAAAGGGATGCTGTGACAATGACACCTATATTACCAAGCTTCGCACCATCTGGTGAAGGGACTTCACTTCTGTCACTTGCTCATAAACAGTAGGAAAGGATGGTCAAGTAATAACCCAAACACTGAGAGTTTAATCTTATGACTGAGTCCCAACATCAGCATCATAGTTTGCTACTCCCACCTCAATAAACATCAGCTGGTACATTAACTATTGAACAATCCTGATAATCAACCTCTTCCATTAGTGTAGCCACATCTCCTTCACATGCAAGAAAAGCACCATGACTTTGAAAAGTGCTGATTTTCATCCCAGCCACTTCCTACTCAGCAGCAAACTGCATCAGTGCACATAGGAGAGCATTCATTTAAGGCTAAAAGGATTACGCCCTAAAATGCAAAAATGCAAAATCCATAATCGAGTTCCACAACTTTAAACAGCAATGTCAGATTGCAAAAGTCATACAGTAAACGTTGAAACTCACCATAATGCCTTCAGAGTGGCTGACACATGGGTCCCTCAAATACACACCCTTGTTACTTATTTAAACCAACTCTGAGATCACTAAATCTCAGAGAAGCTGGAATATTCTGAGGTACGGCAACTTCAAACATTGCTGTATATTCCATATTTACAGTTTTAGACTTACTGTCCGTAGAACCATACTTAGAATTCTTGGAATTTCAGCATGGACCCTATGATGACATCTGCAAACAAATATGCAGTGCTCATGTCCGGAGCCTGGCTACTGTCCAGACCTTGGTCCAACTATTGAATTAAGTCTCCTTTGCAGTACCTTGCCAGTACGTTTTATGGGGGAGGCTAAGGAGTCTGAATCCTCTCAGAAGAGGGCACACCACCTATTGTTACACTTTTTGAAAATGGAGGCAAAGACCACGACCCCTGATTTGCCACTTCAGAGTTACTGCCTCAGCTGGCAGTTAACATTGAAAAGACATGTTAGCTACAACACCTCAACAACATTTACCATGCCCAGCATTTCCAGCCAGATATCATCCACTTCTACAGCCGCGTCACTGTGGAACTGTTTAATCTTCATAAAAGCTCATCTACTGTGGTAGAGCCAGATACAGCAATTGTGCCCAGCACTGCCTTCTCAGAGGAAAATGTATTGATGGAATGCAAGTGCCTGTCCTACTCTCAGTAATGTCCCTGTTCAGGGTTAGTATTTCTCTAGCCTTGCTGAGAACATCAGAAATGTCTCGTTTGACAATCCTAAGTCTGAGTAGTTTGACAGAACTTCTTTCAGGCCATATCTGAAAGTCTTTCTCTAATGTCTTAGCAAAATCTTCTCCCATGTAGACTTTCACTTCAGTGATTGCCAAGGCTGCTATCTTCCTGGTAGGTCTGCAATTTCCAGTCAAATCCCACACTTAAATATCAAACCCCCAAGACTGCTGCATGTCACAGAAATTTAAAGTTACTATAGCAGCCTCACGTAAACACACTAACAGGAGCAGCATTTTCTATATGTAAGGTTCAAGAACACCATGTTATAAAAATTATTAAATTGTGCAGAATTTATATTGCCATTGTAATAATGGGGAATAATTCCCCACATATGCAAGAATTTGGTCACTATGTGCTAGGACTACAAAAGGGTGTGGCTTAAAGCACTTGCTGGAAACAGCTTGTAAGAATGGACTTTGGCACAGCTCTCATCTCTTCCCTAATTGTACCTCATTTTTGGTCACCTCATTAAATCTGTGGCCATCTGACAAATCTTTCGGATCTGCAGCCACTAAATGGCAAGTGTTTGAGTCACAGATTTCATATCATTTAATAAACTTCCATCAATAGGAAACCTTTCACACAAGTTTTTCTTTGTCAGAGTATAGCTGCTATCCTAAACATGTCATTCATAATATTCCTTATGCACAATTTTTTAAGGATCATCCATATTAGTAGTGATCCATCTGATTTAACTATACAATATTCCACACTTGCATGGAAACTCAGAAGACATGGAAACCACTAAACAGTCAACTGGGTCCAGAAATGAACAGCTAGTATATATAGGGATGACTTGTTTGAATACTGTTCTACATAGTCTGGACCGGACAATACACAACCTTGATTTTTTTATTACTTCTGGGACTAATACCTTTAAAATTAAATCTTTTATTCAAATGCATTGGCATTTATGAGCAACTTAGAGGTCTTTTAGGTACAACTGTGCCAAAAGTTTATATTTTTTTCTTACAGACTCCTCAGAGGTAACCTCTGTCTGGCATACAAAGTAATCTCAGACCCCACCTTGATGGGACTGCTGCATATTCAAAAGTCAAGCTCCACTCAAGTAACCCACATGTGTAACCTCAACCTGGTCTGTGACATCACTAGGACTTGTTGGCAGGACAGATTTGTGTCCCAGAGACTCCCCCATCTGTGGAATAGCCCCCCTGTCCACGTCAAGCAGAGAACCTCATTATCCCTTTTTAAGCACAACCTGGATAACTGGATGGGGAACAGAAAATACACCCCTGGGATTCCACCTGCGACCCTACTGGACAGGGACTTTGGGTGCTGACTTGCCTAAACATGGGCTAAACCCTTGGCTAGGCTTATAAGGGCCTCAGGGCCAATAGCCTAGTAACTTCCTATGATCCTATAAAAAGGGTAAAAATCTAAGCCAAATTTTGTCATATTTCAAACAACTGTTTGATATTAGGGGAATAGTGGATAACAGTGACAAGAGATTAACTGGGTGTTATGTGGACATTCTGCATTTTGTAAATTTATAATATGAAAGTATTTTGCATTGACTAATTCCATAAATTTTTATTAGAGCTGACATTTTATTCACTGCTCCACTGAATGGGTCATTCATATGGGAGTTTGCATGTGTATTGGTCAGGCTTGATGCCCCTCAGACAGCATATCTCATTACATCTCATCGACATGAGATGCTGCACAGATAGAAGTATATATAATAAATAAATATACATTGCAGCAATGCTCTGCTAGGTCTATCTTTTTGGGCACTGACAAAGTTGAGGTTAACTTGATTCATTTCTCTGTGTGGCAAAGGATTTTAGACAAAAATGAACACAACTATATAATAAACCACGGTGCTTTCTATAGCCCAGGCTTGAATAATCTGATGTGGCTATTTTTTTTTCAAAATATAATACTCTTTTTACATTATAGGCAACTATTTTTCTCTTTTATACCTTCATTTTATTAGTATTCTTAAGTTCTTTCAAATGGGGCTACATTTGATATGTTACGTGTGATTATATTTACAATATTCTATCAACTGAACATAAATACAGTATTTACATCTTATTTGCTGAATCTCTACCTGCTTGGAAATTATGCTGGCTATTATTGTCATTTACTGTTTCCACTTTTATGCAGACCTTTGCCTGCAAACATATTAAGTGAGGAAACTGATATTTATTATCCAGTGCTGTTGCTGTACGGTTGCAGTACAGCCATCTTTTTGTTATTTAGTTTTCTATTGGTGTCACATGACTTTCACTATAAATTAGGAAGTTGCATGACATTATGCATATTAGTATGTATTTGTAATCTGCTGCTTGTTGATGAGCACGGGTGTATATCACATAATCGACATCCCAAAATATCGAACACTATAAGCTCGAACTTGTAATGTCGAAATGTGATATAATCGAAAGCTCAGAACAGCTAATTTTTTTCCCAGTGAAAAAAATTGCTGTTCCAAGAAACACACACACAACACAAGCACACTAAAAAAAAGTAATCCACACATATACACTTAAAATCCTACTTCTAACCCTACACTAAACCATACATGCACTACTATCTATCCACTTACCTTAACCCAAACCCTAACCCTAAGGTCCGTAACTATCGCACACTCACCTTACCCGCTCCCTAACCCTACGGTCCCTAACTATTGCACACTCACCTTACCTGCTCCCTAACCCTAAAGACCCTAACTATCACACACTCATCTTACCCACTCCCTAACCCTAAGGTCCCTAACTATCCCATTCCCACACTCACCTTAACCTGGTTCGTTTGCACACTTACCTTAACCCAGTCCATAACCTTCGCACCACAGTGGAGAAAATAGCGAAGCAGCAGGAACAGCCCACAGAATTCTATCCCTAGGAAAGAATTAGATGTTCTGCAGCTTCAATATTTTCCGCGTCCGTTGTTTTGGGTTCGATGTTATAACATTCAACGTTTTACTACTTCGATGTTATAATATAAACCAGATGAGCACAATAAAAAATATGTCTTATTACCTCTCATGTGCTGGAATTGTTTCTTTGCATGTTGTATAGCTATATATCTTTGTCTATCTATACACACACACACACACACACACACACACACACACACACACACATACGTACATACACATATGCATACATATATTAAACATATATAGATGAGAGTGATGGTCAATTTAGAGAATTACCAGCTGAGTGAATGGCATACCATTAACATGTGGAAGGAAACCAGATTATCCGGTAAAAACTCAAAACAAACACAGGGATACCTGGAGACTCTGCAAAGAAAACACCCCAGCAAGAAGTTTATCTGCAGGACTAAGATCTATGAGCCAACAGCAGCAGACACTCCAGCACTGTTCTGAAGTTTTAAATTCATATAAAGTCAATGATGTGACACAAAAGTGCAAACAGCAGTAAATGACAATTTCAAATGGCCTTGCATATCTCTGTAGTCTTAAAGATCGGCCAGGCCTATTCTACCACAGCTTTGATAATTAATTTCACTTAAAATATCTGGAACGTGCATTTCTTCACCCTACCTAAGACTATCAGACACCTAGAAATCATCAACTTTAATATATTTTACTGATAATGCAGCTATTCAAAACTAATACATTTAAATAATTGCATCTGTACGGCATAATAAAATGATCTCAAGTTCAGTAACTTCAACAGATTGGCTAACTAGAAAACTACAGAGCATTTTATAAGAGGAGGTATTTTGCAATAACTGCAGAAAAAATATGACTTCAATACCAAACCACTGTGTGCCACAATGTTTATATTCATTTACTGCAGCTTGGATTTTTCACACAGGCAACAGACAAATATGTTGCCATGTGTAGATGCTTTCAGAATTAGGTTATCTTAGATGTATTGTTGACTGACCTTTGCACAGAACATCTTTCAAAGTGACTAAACGTCAGTGTTGAGCAATGCAATACATTCGTAGTATGCGATCTTTCAGGTATTCCATCCTGACCAGTTAAAAGACTGAACAAAAAATGTGCATGCACCTGTTTTACTTTTAAAGATAATTTTTAAATCAATTGCTGAATTGCTCTATCTCCAATCAACACATTTAGCAGTAATATTTAATTCCAAAGTACTTTAAATATAAAGAAACATGTGTAGTAAGGGGTAGACAGCCTTCTTGAAAATCACAACTAAAACTTGATGTACATTTATATTTGTTTGCAACCATGTAAACAAGAGTTACTGCCTCCAGCACCTTCAAACATAGTCTGTCTTCTAAACAGTTAATTTATCTAAACCTCTGATATATTTAAATTGAAATTATTTCATGATAAAGCAATTATAGAAAGGAAAACTCTCATCCATAAAGAGCAAAACTGCGGTCACTGCTTCATCAGGGTAAGTAAAGGCATTTTCGCCTCTTTACACTCCTGTCATTCATTCTCTTTATCACTGTCAGACTGTTGTAACTCAGGGTTCGTGTGATCAAGAGCTCTAACAGTCAAGAAGGATGAAGCCAGGCTCAGAATAAAACACTTCAAAGATGATTTACCATGGCTTTCCATACCATTTACCACATTTTGTTAAACTGCTATCAGATTTTCATGAATATATTCTCACGTGAGCCTAACCTGAACTACAATTGCAGTCAAAACTTAGTCATTGCCACAAAGTATTACAAAATGTGAATTTTGTGTGATGAGATGGAAATTGCGGGAAAACTACAGATTCTTATTTTCAAATGCCTTGATAAAGGATACATATAAACATGAGAGACGAAGATACAGTGTGACAAACTATGGAAGGTATACAGTTTCTACAGTGTAATATGCAGCATTTGTTTCTCCTTTATTAATCATTCATGCAGTGGCCCTGTTGCTACCCAATAGCCATATGTATGGTGGACCTGTTTATTTATCTTGGTACCCTATATTACCTATTTTCTCACTCTTCCCCATGAAATTTCCAGCAGCCCCTGAGTCTCATGGCTTCCTCCTCTGAATCTCGGATGACATTCTTAACTGAAGGCAGTGACATGCTCAGTCAGTGCCAGTTCTGCTTAAAATGTCCACCTTATTAACTTCGCTAGTCACATACAATGTTGCAGGTCTTGGAAAGGTAAGGCATGCTGGGAAAGGTAAAGCATGCTGTCAGTTATCGGAGTGGAATCATAGGAAGTGTCACCGTCTAGTTACAGAAATATTTTGCTATTAGAACCCCATAGATAACAAGCATTTCAGCTTGCTTTAGTATTTTATGCATAATGTTGTTAGCCTGACGTATTTTGGCACTGCATTTCCATTACAGCCATTTGGAGGTCACATTTCATAAAATATACCAGCAGAAGTGTGTGTTGAGAGACCAGAGATTACTTTGTAGTCTCTCATAAAAACATATTTCCAGGGATATTTAGAACTCATGCAATCACTGTTGAGATGTGTAGTCTAAACATTTTGGTGAAGAAAAAAGATGAGCAGCACTTGGAAAACATGTATGACAGCTTATATGCCATCAGGAACTGTATTGTGTTAAATCTGCTTAGGTGAAGATTCTACTCTAAAATATCTTATCTTGCTAATTTCAGTATTTGATAGATGTAAGAACTTTTTCCACACATGAACTAGTATTTTATTTCCTGAATTATGCTTTATGAAAGCAGAGTTTGTAGGAATCAAACTCTGATCACAAGGATGTAGCTAATTAGTTCCTTGCTACCAAAGAATATTAAATTATGCTGTCAACCAAACCAATTGTTATAAAAACTAAACAGCAAAACTATTTCATTATTCTCATATAGACCTCTAAGGTAAAAAACAAAACCATTTTACGGTTGGAATAAAATATGCTCACATTTATAACTTACACTGTAGCACTGGTTTATGACAAGCAATGCTTTTCAGACACCTGCTAGAAACAAGAATAGCATGGGTATAGATTTGAAATTTGATTGCTTAATGTCTACTGAAAAAAATTACATTTACCCATATATTCAGTGAAGTCTCTTAAATGTATGAAGGAACTGGCACTGTTACAAGGCAAGGAGGAGTTTATTCCAAAGGTAAGAGAGATGTTTGGCTATAAATCTATCACGATCTGAACACAAACTAATTCGTGGATAAACACTCAATAATGCTTGAAGGTAACAGTGTGCACACATGACTAAGGACAAAGAAAATGGAAGCATACATTTCATAAAACAATCTTCTTCTTCTTCCGGCCTTTTCCCGATTAGGGGTCGCCACAGCAGATCACCTGTCCGCTCATGATTGGCAGTGAAGTTTTATGTCTCGAGTTGAGGTAAACATGACCAGTCTTTAATTGCTGTTGGATATATTAAACTGACGTCTCACTTTCAGTGTATGTATGTATATACATACAAACACATGCATACAGATAACATGAAAACTCCAAAATGGTAGTAATGGAAATTACTGGGTAAAAATAATAAATAGTCTGAAATGCCACCAGGGTGCTTCTCTAAAACAGATATACTAAACATTAAGTGTATAATACAGAAGACTTGTGCCAAAACACAGTAACATCACATATATTACAAGTATTACCATGGTGATGTCAGAAAGCCATAGAAGGAAGTCGCAGATGAGGAAACAGTGGTATGTGCAAAATACCATTAGTACCAAGAAGCATTAACTTTTCAACTGAGGAGAGCAGACGATGTCTAACAGAAGTGGAAAGGGAAACTGTCAGTAGGCAGAGAAAGGAGAAAAGATGTTCAGGAGCAGAAGTCGGAGTGCTGGGATGGTCCTGCATAAGCATCTCAACTGTCCCTGATTTTGCATCATATTTTTGCTGTGTCTCTCTTAAAAAGTTCAGTTTTCTGGTAATTCACTGAGGATTACAATCACTAAAGCCAGCTATCAGAGTTTCATATTTCTAACTGTTCAGAAAATGCATATTGATACAAAACCTGTTCTTAGCAACTTTAAGAGTATTAGATTAACATTTAATATTTGTTTTGGGCCTTTGCATTCCCACCCCCCATTATTGTTAACTTGGTACCTAATCCTTAAGCAAAGTGTCTGAGCACTACAGTCATGCCAGTGATACCATTGCATCAGAAAGTATGTCAACAATAATGTCATATGAAGGAATGACAAATTTGACTGCAGGCACAGGAATAGGCAGCATCCCACAGCCCACTTAACACCTGTAAAGGAGAAACTGAAAGGACTTACGAGTTGTTGTAGTAAGCACCACACAGACCTGAATAATCATAGCTTCAGTGCTGGAGTGCATGATGGGATACAACAAATTACTGATGTACAGCTACAAGGGTATCTACACGCAAAGTTTAACTTTATGCACAGAGTTATAAAAACAGGTGATGCAATTCTTACAAGAGCACAACAAAAAAAAAAAACAGGTCAAGAGATATTTCCATAACAGGGGCCAGCTCTGTGTTGCTACCCACACCAGTAATGACCTCAGTGGAGGTGCAAACCAAAACAACTTTATTATTAATTGGCAATACTGCAGATACACACAGCCAACATTGTAAACTTTCCACTCCATAAAATCTTAATGCATTTACCACTTTGCAGAGCCTCCCTGATGAGGTGAGGTCATGATGTGGCAGAAAGAAGGCATAATGGCTGTGAATACAACACAAAACACTACTCCAAAACGGTCAATGCACAGGACAAATGAAAATATATTTTAACCCAGTTCAGCAGCCAATGACCAGATACCAGCTTTACAGACCATGCCCAAAATCTCTCTGGATATGATTAATAAATAAACACACACACTTAGCACATCAGTTCAAACCCACTATGTATACCTGGATACTGGTTCTTCTCTGGTGCTGTACACTCATCCCCTTCACTACTGTATATTATATGAACCATGGTGGTGTGCAGGTGTGGTACAGAAAGGTTAAAGATTTGCAACATTTATTTATTTATTTTATTTTACATTTGTTTACCAGGAAAGTCCGACTGGGATAAGACCCATTTTCAGCAGAGGCTTGGGGAGAAAAGCTCCACATACAGAGATTATACAAAATTATACAAGAAATTATACAAAACTTATACAAGAAATTATACAAAAAATATA
Source organism: Protopterus annectens (assembly GCF_019279795.1). Taxonomy (NCBI): domain Eukaryota; kingdom Metazoa; phylum Chordata; order Ceratodontiformes; family Protopteridae; genus Protopterus; species Protopterus annectens. Next base: position 842,439,121 of record NC_056748.1, on the reverse strand, counting down.
TAAGACATACAGTATACCAGAAATTACATTCTAGGCTATTATAGCTGACATTTGTATTATACAATCATCTGCTATAATTCCTTATTGTAGTGTAGATATTATAGTTTCTCAAAGTAAGCTGAGGAAGGGTCTGTAGGGGAGAAACTGGATAGAGAAGGATGAGGTTAGAGGTTATCTAGACATGAGAGGGAGCATAGATTATGAGGTGGCCAGGGAAGAAAAAGTATGACCAGAACTATTAAAACTAATTAACCTGAAGTAGTACAGGAGTGAAGCCAGGTATCATTAACATAATTTTTAAGAATCTTTTTGAATTGGTTTGTATTTGTGTTGGTTCTGATGCTGTGAGATAGTGAATTCCACCTTGTTGTTACATGATGAGAAAATAGGGAGTCTCCAGCCATATTAGTGGATTTGGATACTTGTAGTAAAAATGTATTTGTTGAGCGAAGACTTCAGTTTGCGGTATGGGGCTAGAGAATATTTAGAAAGGCAGAGTTTTTTTTCAGGTTGATCCATTAATTTGTCTGCCAAGGTTAACTGGTTATAGGATAGAAGTTGTGGGAGTTCTAACCAGGAGAGTATTTTTTTAAGGAGCAACAGTGGTGGGTATGACGTGAGCAGTCAGTTGTAAATTTAGCTGTTTTGTGGCAGCATGTTTCAAGTTTAATTAAATCTGTCTTCTTAAGGTTGGTGAGAATTGGGGAAGCATACAGAAGTGTTGGTAGAAGATATGTTCTAGCAATGGCAACCCTAGAGGTGTTAGTTAGATACTTTATTTCTGTAAAGAGTACCCATTTTTTTGTGAACTTTCTTAATTGTTTGTGCTATATGTCGGTCAAATCTTAAGTTATCTATTAATACTCCTAGTAGTTTTGTTTGTGATTTGGCATTAATTTTAGTATTATTCCTAGCTGTGATGTGGAAGGTGCTGGGGGGGGGGGTCTTGTGGGTTGGAAGATCATGAGTTTTGTTTTACTGGGGTTGAGTATGAGCTGATGTTTAAAAAGCAATAGCTCGGTATCTCAGAATGATTTTTGGGTTATATCATGTTGCAGGTTATTAGCAGCACATATAAGTGTTGTGTCATCTGCATATTGGATAGTTGAAGCCAGTGGGTAGTACTATGGAAGCTGTTTGTAAAAACAGTGAAGCGTAGTGGCCCAAAACTTGAGCCTTGGGGTACTCCTAGTGTGATAGGAAGAGGGGGGATAGGACATTAAGCCATTTTACAGATTGTTTGCAGTCCTGTGGACAGCTTTGGAACCAGTGAAGTGCAGAGGGGCTGAGGTTCAGATTGAGAGCATATTTAATAGTTTGGGGTGGGAGACCATATCAAAGACCTTGGACATGTCTAAAAAGACTGTAAAGACTATTTTACCATTGTTTCTGAGTTGGTTGATGGTATTGGTGAAATTCAGGAGTGCAGTTGTGGTATAATGACGGGGCCTAAAACCATTTTGACATGTTGCTAGAAGGTTGGTGAAGGTAAGATAATGAATAATTTGGGAGTGGATACATCTTTTCAGGAGTTTAGATAGTGGACAGAGAATGACAATCAGTCTGTACTTAGACAGCTCTGTGGAATTTCTGCCTTTGTGTAAGGAAAGAATGTGTGCAATTTTCCATACTGCTGGGACATGCTGTTCTGCTACAGACCTGTTAACAAGGATAGACACTGGATAAGATAGGGCTTCAGCTGCTAGCTTTAAATATTTGGCTGGTAACTTGTCAGCTGCTATTGAAGAGGGTTTGAGTTTTTTGAGTAGTTTCTTAATGGTAGCTGTGAGAACAGGTCAAAAGGAGAAGGGGTTGTAGTTAATACTGAGAGGTTTGAGGGCTAGTGATGGCTCTGCAGAATTGCTTTTAATTAGAGATAGTACACTTTCAGTGAAGTATTTATTGAATTAATCTGCAACGGTGGAAGGAGGGTATGGTAAGTTGGAGGAAGGGATGGTGGGATGTCCTGGGTGGAGAATGGCATTTACGGTATGCCAAAATTTTGGGAGGTTATGCTAGTGTTTATGTTGCAGGTTATAGCAGACGTTTGTTTTATCTAGGTTGATTTGGTGTTTAGCCTTGTTTCTACTTTGCTGGAATGTTATACATTTAATTTGGATTTTACAGGTGAGCCATGTTTGCCAAGCTTTGTCTCTTTTCCTAAGGAGTATTCTGATGCCGTTAGCTAGCCATGGTATGTACGTGGCCTTAATATGAATTAACCTGGGGGCCCAATTTGTTTGCAATTTCAAGGAAGGTAGTGTTGAAATTATCTACTGCAGCATCAAGGGGTAGGTTTTTTTAGTAAAGACCAGTTAATTTTTTTTTAGGGAATTGATTAGGTCTTATTGGTTAAAGTTTTTTTTTACTGCAAATTTGATGGAAGGTGGTGAGCTTGACAGTACTGATGTTTTTTATCAATATATATCTTGGTATATGGTCACTAAGGCTGTCAGGTAACAGACACTAATCTAATAATTCTGAAGTTTGTTGGTTAGTGTCTTATCCAGAATAGATTGATGGTTGGAGCTTTTATCTATCCATGAAGGAGCTTGAGTGAGTTGTTTGAAGCCATAGAGGTAGATGTGATTGCTAGGGTTATGTGAATTACAAGTTGTCCAATCTATATTAAAGTCACCCATAATGATAGTTTGTTGAGCCATAGAATTTGATATAAACTGGATGATATGCTGCATAGTAGAGATGCTATTTCTGGGTGGGACATAGGTAGCTATAATGGATATGAATTTGCTTTGGTTAATTTGAAGTTTAGTAGGTAGAATTTCTATGTTTTCGAGGTTATCTATGTTTAGGCTTTGTGGTAAAAGTGTGAAACTGTTCTTAAATAATATGGCTACCCTTCACCTCTTTTTACCTTCCTGTCTGCTCTAATAATGTAACCAGGTGGTGTAATTTCATTGTCAGTAATGTGTGCTTTTAACCATGTTTCCATTAAAACAGCAATATCAGGGTTATAATGGGATAGGGAGGCATGTAATTCTTGAACTTTGTTGACTATGTTTTGCAGGTTTCGATTTAAGATTAGTATTTTGGAGCCTTTTCATGATAGATTGGTTATAGCTTGTATTTGAGGGGGGTGATGAAGAGGTATTCTGGGGACCTGGGTTTGGGTGAATGTGTACACTTATAAGTTTAGGAGTTATGGTACTAGTGTTTGAAGTAATGTTGATATATGCTTGTGAAACTTAAAAGAGGTATTTTTTGAGTTTGGTTTAATATAGTGTAGTCTTGTATGAGGTGTGATGGAGTTCTGTTATATTTAAGATGGATGGAGATATTAAGATGGAGTATTCAGATGTGGAGAAAAGGTAGATGTAGTTTTATGAAATGTGTGAGGGGAGACTAATTGTGAATGGTAGTTTTGTTAAGTGAGCAGCAGTTGTTAGCAGAGCTAGTAATAAACAATGTATTGATAGCATTTTGTAATGGCTGAAGGGTAGGGATTGGTTATAGGTTAATATATGTGTGGTAATGAATGGGTATTGTTAAGGCTAGTGTGGAATGTGAGATATTGTATAATTGGAAATTGCATAGGTGGTGATTGGTAGATAAGTGGGAGTGGTTAGGTTTAGAATAAATTCAAGTGATCTGAGAGTGGGTGGGAATGGGAGCAGGGTAGGGGGGTGGAGTGAAGCCCAAGAGTAGCAAGGGTGGAATGGAGCAGGCAGAGCCAAGTTCTATGACTGCACAGCGAGGAACAGTCAGTCACTTAGACTACCAGGTACTGTGGAAAGTATCTATGCAGCTGACAATTTTGTAGAGAAGGAATTCATAGATAAATAGAAACCTTATGCCAGGAGTCAGTATGGAGTGGGAGAAATCTGGGCAAGTGTATTGGGGAAGGAGAAAACCAAGTGAAACAATTATTCCAAACCATACCTCTCAACTGTACAGATTTTCACAGAATGTCCAGATCTTTGCCTCATATTTTCAGTCTGTTCCTCATAAAAATTGTGGGTTTTTTTGACACATCATTGGGATGATTTAAGGATTAAAATCAATAAATAATGACAATCGTTTGAGTTTCAGACTTTATATCCTTCAACAAATATATGGTAACACAAATCCCGTTATTCTAGCAACTTCCTAAGTTTATAAGAGCAATATTTAAAATGTGGCCCTATTTTTCGGCCTCTGTCCTCCCATTTTCTCAGGCTTTGTCCAGATTTCTTGCAGTAACAGGTTGAGAGGTATGTTCCAAACTAGAAAGTACTGGGTTTAGTGAGAACTCTGGTGGCTGAGGGGGGTTACCAGTAGTGTGCAGTGGAATACATTCTAATGAAATTTACAATCATAGAAGGGTTAAAGCATTAACATACACTGTAATGTTGCCTTTAATTTAAGTAAACTGGCCACAGACGTTTGCAGATGCAGCTTGCTGGTAGAGAACTGCTACAAGGATGCCTCACAGTGTTTGTTTTAGCTGAGAACTGTAAATGGAAAGAAGAAAAAAAGATTAGGAAAAGCTGACAAGGGGAGTCCCAGAGGACATATGAATGTCTTTATAATTGGTGAAATATAAGAAAGGAGTGGAAGGGAAATAGGTAACACAGCCTAATAACACTACAGTTATTAAATTCAATAGGTAACAGCCTAATAACACTGCAGTTATTAAATTCAATTAAAATCCCAAAGCAGTAATTTGACACTAAAAGATACAGTACTTTCAAACAAATACAACAAGAATCTAGCCATATATACAGTGCTCAACCAAGATTAATGTACAATATCCAACGGACTATAAGGAATTACATTCCATCCCAATTTAGGCATATAGTGAGCAGTTAAATTAGTTTGCTGTTAATTCTTTGGTATTAATTTTAAAATACAGCAGTAGGAACACAGTAGATAAAGCACAGTGTCTTCCTTTAAAATGGTGATAATTAAATAATAGTGTCAATAATATGAAGTAAATGGTCAGTAAAGTCACAACAAAGAAAAACATGCAACATGCCACACAGGTATCGTACAACATCTCCAAACTATACTGCAGTGCTGCCCTCAGTTGGTTATTTCATATGCAGGAATTCAACACTGCATCTGGTAACGCTGCATGCACTTCAGTGTCCTGTGGTGTGTATCCCTAATTACAAACTGCCTGAACTGTAGACGGCTATCAGAGGGCAAGCTAGCTAATTTACAAATAACTCCTGTCACACAACAACCCCACATGTCATATGACCCTAGGGAATTGCATGCTGCAGACCACTCTGTGGCAAGATGTAAGCATCACCCTGATTGTTAGGGAATATCATGCCCATCAGTGCATATGACCTATCCTATGCAAGTTGTACAGTGCTAAGCTGAATTCCCCTAGTTATGTAACCATCTGCATCATACAATGTGTTTTGCAGTGGTATGTATACATCCACTGCCTCTTTACTGGTCAACAGAACTAAGCAAACCTGTACAAGTTCCTTCTATACCCTCACATATCCACCATGCTCACAGATACAGTGACCTACACTGTATCACTCCCAGTCTAAACTATGTACTGCTTTAGACACTGGTGTCCACAAGACTACTGTGACACACCAACAGTTGAAAAGTATTCAGTTAGTAAGGTACATGAAGTTGCCGCAACCTTGCGCTCTACAGATACTATCATAGAGCATTAGATCCTCTGCTTTAGATTCTCAAACTAATTCACAGATTTATGTGATAGAAACTGCCAGTTATCTGTAATGGGCAACTCACTATGCAGTTAAGCATTTATATGCATTTCTTAATGTCTGCCCATTTTTGTGACAGCGTGGCTTTTTTCTTACTGCTGCTTCTGATATCTCTCCTACTGCCTTGCCCAGTACAACTTTGTTGTACCTCCTGCATTATATAACAGTCTGTTTGTGTACAGTTGATTGTTGGTTGTGGTGTACAGCTATGTTTCCTTCAGATATGTCTACTTCTCCTTTGTCATTTGATATATTGTGGTGTATGTCATTCAGTATATCTTCTATTTCTACTCCTAGGTGAACTACCCAATTATTGACTTGGCTATTGATAAGCACTGGATCAAAGAATAATCCTGAGCAGGTCCACCATTGGTGCTAGGCAACAGAGTGATGGATTAAGAATTAAAGGGACAGCAATGTACATAATATATATATATATATATATATATATATATATATATATATATATATATATATATATATATGGGTTTACTTCATAGTATTGAAAATCCACTTATGCGAAATGCCAACAATAAAAACAAACCTCAGCAAAACACTATGAACCCACCCACCCCAACTAAATATAGCAACTCCAAGATCATACCATAGTGGACAAAAGAGCAGACTTATGACTGTTTGCCACCTGCCTCCTTTCCCTCAGTAACCTGTCAGTGATGTGAGGAGTCGAATTGCCATTTCACTGTTGTCGTCTCAATCATGTGTGTTTTGCATAAGTGGGTTTTCGATACTCTGAAGTAGGCCCATATGTATGTATGTGTATGCATGTGTGTGTATATATATATATATATATATATATATATATATATATATATATATATATATATATATATATATATATATATATATATATATATATATCAAAAGACAAAAAATAAATGGCAATGGCAAACTGTGCCTCCAACCAGCAGTCAATTCGTAAAATTAGAAAAAGGAGGCACATGACCACAGCTGCAAATAACATAAAACACATATAATAATACAATAATACACATAATAAAATACAAGTTTAAAAACACACTTCATATATAAACTTAAAATAACATGACATGGAAGCTACCAACTACTTTTTAGGTCTCTAGCTAATAATATGGGCTTAATATGCAGTTTATCATTAAGATCCTTTCCCATATTCGCCTTGAGTCTCACTATCCATTCTAGTTCCTTAATCTCTGTCTTCAACTTGACATCTCCCCCTCTACAGTTATTGACAACCCTGTCAATTACCATGAAATGAAAAGTGTGTGCAACACCATACCTCTCAACATGCCTTGCCAGAGCATTAGTGTCTGCCATCCTCCCTATATCATAGAGGTGTTCCCTCATCAGATCCCTTAACCTCTGTGTTGTCATGCCAACATAAAATGAGGTGCAGATCAAACAATGTGCCAAGTAAACAATGTTAGTACTATTACAATTAGCTTTAAGTCTAAATTTGAATATCTTGTTCAAATCCGGATGCAGGAACTCATCATTAGAATCCACATTCATGCATAAATTACAATTGCCACAAGGAAATGTGCCAAAATTACTCACACTAGGGCTCTGTGATACACTTTGCTGGGACCAAGGTCCACAAAGTAACCTTTTCAAATTCTTCTTATTCTTAAAGGTGTATCTTGCAACTTCCCCTACCAATTGTCTAATGTCCTCATCAGCACATAATATGTTCCAGTTCCTACAGTAAATATCCTGTAACAACCTAATGTTACTAGAATAAGTAAATTACATTTTCATAGCCTTCCAGGCATCTCCCCTGGGCAATGGCAGTGGGTTACCCTCAGAAAAATAGGGTTTGCCCTCCATATTTCTACTCCCAGATACCTCCATCAGGGTTCCCTGAACCTCATCTTCAGCGTAACCTCTTAAAATCTTGCCTTTAACTCACCAAGTTCCCCCTCAAATTTCATACAGTTAGCTGTTAGCCTAGATGTTTTAAGCCCTTGTCCTCTTGTATTTGTATTTTTATTATATTATAATGCTGTTACAGTGATGTTATTATGAGAATTTTGTGTATAGAAAGTTAAATTTTGATTTATTATGTATGTTAATGTTATTAAGTGTTTTTTAGAAATAAATTTTGTATTTGAATTTTATCTGGAGAAGAGTTCATGCTGAATGTAATAGGACTAAGGTAGGAGGGACGGCGCTATACATTAGCATAATTAATTGAACTGTTGGGTATATAACCTGAAGAGCTTTTCATTACATTGTCTGATGAAGTGGCTTAGTCCACGAAAGTGCTCACCTGCTATTTGTCTTTGGATTAAAAAGTGCTTTATGTTATTTGCAGCCATGGTCTGGTGCCTCCTTTTTCTACTTTTGTGACATATACATACATACATACACACATACATATTATATATATATATATATATATATATATATATATATATATATATATATATATATATACACACAAACACACACACGCACACGAGTCAAAAGTGTGAAAGGAGGATTGTGAAGATAGGTTATAAGGGAGGGCTGGAGGGAGCAGTTAAATGTTGCTGGAGTAAGGATATCTGCACTTTGTTTGCACTGAAATATTAAGAGTCACAGTCTAAAGATTTTATGTTTGATGTTGGGTGGTATATGCCAATGGTTGGGCGCTAAGAGTGAGAAGTTGTAGGTACCCCCATCAAACAGACTCCATCATCTGAAACCCAAGTACCTACACAGACACCCAGCTGTTTGACTGCTGTATCCATGGTTGTTAGGAGAAAGTCCTTCAGTCACACACAGCTTCTCTCTTTTGGTATCTCATCCAGGTGAGGTGATGTCCATGTACCATAATACTCCTTTTCATTCAGGTGGGGTGATGTCCATGTACCATAATACTCCTTTTCATCCAGGTGAGGTGATGTCCATGTACCATAATACTCCTTTTCATTCAGGTGAGGTGATGTCCATGTACCATAATACTCCTTTTCATCCAGGTGAGGTGATGTCCATGTACCATAATACTCCTTTTCATCCAGGTGAGGTGATGTCCATGTATCATAATACTCCTTTTCATCCAGGTGAGGTGATGTCCATGTACCATTATACTTCTCCTCATCCAGGTCAAGTGATGTCCCTGTACCATAATACTCCTCCTCAACCAGGTCATATGATGTCCATGTACCATTATATTCTTCCCTTATCAGTGCCATCTCTGAATACAGTACCTATTAGGATTTAGATATCCAAGTATCTTGAACCCACAGCACAGTACTTCATATTATTATACAAAAAGAAGTTTGGCGTCTTGTCCACAAATGGTCATGCTTTCTTTTTGACTATTTCCTCTGCAAACTGCAAGTCTTAGCTCAGTGCCTTCCTCTTGCATAAAAAACACATATTCATGAATCTACTTAGTCTCTCTGCTCTACTCAAGCAGATATACAATAACTCTCACTTCCTACAATCCATCTTACCAGTGATAGAACTGTGCAGTCATCTGATGAGGCATTGGTGTGTTCCACAAACACCTTTCTTTGGAGTTCAAAAGAGCACACCCAGAAAGCAGCATGTGTGTTTTAGTTATGATGACTGCCCCCCCCCCTGAACTCCTACCATTTACCCACCCAGTCCTGGACACTAATAATACATATTTTCACAGTAACCTTATCAGGTACATCATTAATACTGTACCTTCATACACCCTCCCAGTCTTATCAAATGCACCCACTGCAGTGACAACACTGGGACTATGAATACCACGTGCACCTTAGCTGATCCATATCTCCATAGTGGTGTCTAAAAGCTGAACTGCCTCTCACTTTCCATCTTAGGAAGCATAAATATGGTTACACTGCTACAGTGTATCTGAAATGTCACTTAACATTCCATGCACCTCATCTAGTGTACATGCACTACAACAAGGGCTGAACTGTTACTGTATTATCTCTACACTTGTATATGATGTGACAATGTGAGGTATTGCCACCCGTGCCAGGGAGAATAGGACAGTGCATGTTTAACATATGCCAGCATAGTTAGCTGGAGTTTTGTAAATAATTTTGTTATTTGACTACCACACTGACTTGTATAGATGCTTGTGTTAAAATGTATCAACAGTGTTCTAACAGATTAAATGCTTATGTTTAAACAAAGAATTCTGGAAGGGAAGAGTAGAAAATTTTGAAATTGTTCTATAGCTTTCAGACTCTGCAACAGATCTTAGCAAAGCTCTGAATGTGTATTTTACCAAAGTCAGGTGATCAAATATGGTGTCAGGATGGAACTCTCACAGCAGGTTGTTTTGTTTTCTTTGAAACTTGATTTAAAAATATATGACAGATATCACAGTTCAGTTAGTTCAGTTCAGTTCAGTTCAGACAATTAAATGCTCATCACCTTGCCTTGTAAAAGCAGGCATCTCAGGATCTAATCTTGCCTTGCTGTATTAAATAAGTTAGCTAGAGAACAGTTATTCTTTAGAAAGTTAGGAAATACAGTGAGATTAGTTAAGTATTGTTTTTCTGCATCTGTTTGAATCTGTCCAACTGTGTTATTTTTATTTCTCCTGCGCCTGAAACTCTGGTGTTTATTGTACTTAGATATTTATTATTCTCATATTTTCTATTTTATTATTAAATATTTTATACCTTTCATTGTGGCTGATCTTTTAGCAAATACTTTTAACATCTTGAGAGTACTTGTGCTTATTTTAGTTATCCCTTGGCCACTCCAAAAAGCCTTGCTACTTTGGTTACACTCTAAAAGTTATATTAGTATTGATTTTACTCAGTATGACTGGATACCCTTGTAAGAACCAGAGTGTGGTTGACTAGTGGCAACATGTTCACCTTATAATCTGGGAAGAAGGGGTACAGCTAGTAAATCTGTACCAGCCTTTCCCAAGAGTGTGTGTGTGTGTGTGTGTGTGTGTGTGTGTGTGTGTGTGTGTGTGTGTGTGTGTGTGTGTGTGTGTGTGTGTGTGTGTGTGTGTGTGTGTGTGTGTGTGTGTGTGTGTGTGTGTGTGTGTGTGTGTGTGGTGCGTG